>NC_140166.1:184574374-184599374 GCF_963971535.1 Notolepis coatsorum | reverse complement strand
TCAGGTACTGGTACGAGAATTACATCACGCCATAAATCCATCTCTACAGAATGTATGAATTAATGTTGCGTTCTTTTTCTTCAAATGTAGCCAAGAGTAAAGACCCTATCTGTTGACAGAGTCAGCTATGGGGCGACAATAATATGTTCATGAGGCATGGTTTCTCTCTTTAGCCATTAAACGGCGTGGTTTATTTCACATTGGTACACAGCAGTACATGAGAGTCCTTCTCTTGTGAGAGCGACGGTGGAAGAGACAGAGGGGGAGTCAACATCTCCTTTTATACCTCTATACCTGGCGGCAGCATTAGCAGCTCCGCCTATAGCGCCCTCTTGTGGAAACAGTTAGACACAGTTAGACAGTTACTTGCAATCATACATAACATCTAACTTTAACACTAACCCTGTCAAAACAGCAGTCAAAGTGTATATTTTCAGCACTACGTTTGTTTACCAATGATTTTATTAGTGAAATATTAGTTTATAGAAATCTCAGAGCATCGAGTCGGAAAAAGGCGAGGATTTGGCACAACCTAACTTAAGTGTAGTCTTTTGAGAGAAGAGACCCGGGGCTTTCGATGGGCTTTAGAATTTCAAAAAACTACATTTCCCAGCTCATGCCAGCCCCTGTCACTCATCTGACTTTTTTTTCAGTTTTTCCCCCCTCTTTATTTTCGGGATCATATCTCACGTGTGGAACAAACCTGAACGTTATTGCCAGAAATTAGAATGCAGTTAGTTTCTCTATCTTTATGTGAACGTCTAGCAAAAAATGGCGTTGCAATCTGATGAAAAATGGTGGAGAAATTTGCATTATAAAAAAGTAACTGTACTTACAGTAGATTTCATTCACGGTTTTTGCTGCACGCTTGGTGATACTAAATCCAGATTGATTGGTGTGCCCAATCCATAGATGTGCGACTTGGCCATAATAAGGTCATTTATAGGCCTGATATTCTATATTCTATAATCATATTTCAAATTGCATGTGTCCGGATGGCAGAATTCAGTACTGTATCTACAAAACCTTCTGTTTATTTTTCATTCCTGGTCAATTGTAGCATGGTGTTATTCACCATCAAGGATGAAAAAAGAAAAGAAAGAAAAAAAATTTGATATTCTCCTTTGGTTCATTACAATTTACTAGGGCTGTCCCCAACTAAGGATTTGGATAGTCGACTATGATTGGCCAAAATTTGCCGTTAGTCGACTATTAGTCGACTAAAAAAAAAAAAAAAAAAAAAAAAAATATATATATATATATATATATATATAATATATAATATTTTTTTTTATCATTCCATTTGGGCTTTGGGGGGTGCTTAATGTCTGAAGGAGTCGACTGAAGGCTTCTTGTCCTCTGCAAAAGCATGCAATTGGTCCACTAATGGATACATCTTGATATTTGTCTAGTCTAGTGTGTTCATTAGATGGGTGAAATCCTCTTTCAGTGCCTCTGTGCCTGTTTTCGTAGGCAGTTAGCCTCTGGTATGCATGCCATTAGCGTTAGCCATGCTTCTAGGCCTCTTTTCTTTTGGAAAGAATGATTTTTTTAAAAAATGTATATATATATTTTTTTGTATTCGACTAGTCAAGTCAAGTCAAGAGTTTTATTTGTCACGGCATACGAGTATACAATGAAATGCGGGTGGTCTTGCCCGCAACGATGTGCAATACAGTGGGTACAACATATAATAGAATCCAATACAAAAAAAATTGTGCAATAACAGGTAGCAGGTAACATGGTGTGACATCAAAATCGGTATCTGTACATAGTTATTTACAGAGCATATAGGACATGCTAGGTAGCTTTGGTAGTGCAATACACTGTTACTGTTGCTAATACTGATTTAAAGTGGCTTTTCCTTTTGGCAATAAGTGTGAGTGTGTGCGTATGAGTGTGTGCCCGCTCATGTTGAAGTGTTAAAGTGGCTGCTAGTGTGTGAGCGTGCACAGCGTGCGTGTCGTGTGTGTGCTCATGTGTGCTTATGTGTGGATAGTTCAGTGTTCTGTGGTACTCAATGTTCATTGTTCAGGACTCTGATGGCCTGGGGGAAGAAGCTAAGCCTAAGCCTCTCTGTCCTAGTAGCTGGGGTTCGCAGGCGTCTGCCTGAACTCAGCAGCTGAAACAGGCTGTTATTGGGGTGGTGGGGGTCTTTCATTATTCTGCAGACTATTCCGCAATTTAACAGAACAGCCGCATGCAAGCTAATAGCCTAGCCAGCCCTACTTTCCTCCCAGAGATGCACCCGGTCCTCCCCTTCCGAGCTCCCACAATATGATGTCAGAAGCGACCTACTTTTGCAAATAACTCTCAATCAACGTTATTATTAAACAATCGCTCTACGCACCAACATCCGTTACCCAACGCCACTACGCCGCTTCTAATCATAACATTGCACGAGCCCTTATCACGCCGTCACCCCACAAACGCTCATACCAGCTAAGCAGCTAGCCAGCATGATGGTTGCGCAGCGGACATTGCACTTGTCACCAACGCAAGAGACACCGGGTTTGACTCCGGCTTGTCGGCGCTGCCTCCGGCTTGGGCCAGCCGTCATACTAATTCAATTGGCAGAATTAGCGGGTGGAAGTCGATGGGTGGTAATCTGGACGTTGTGGACAGCGATTCCTATAGGTCGGTTGGGGACGCCTGCACAGCAGAGACAGGAAATGGCGGGGGTATTGTGAGCCTCCCACACGTTACACCTCGCCAATGAGAGTCCGCGCTGGCAGGTGAAAAGATGTGACAGGCTGCCTCCTCGTGTACCGGAGGGGACACGTGATGCAAGGCTTCTATCCTCCCTATAACCGGCCAGTGGGGGGCATATGCGAGCAACGTTCAAGACAGGGGAGGGAAAAATTGGCACATTGGAATTGGGATGGGAGAAAAATTTAAAAAGAGGAGAAAAAGTGGATACAAAAAATAAATAAAAAAATACACAAAAACACATGGAAAACGGGAAGTGGTGCATTACTTGTGAACACATCGCTATTCTCACAAAACTAAAAAGGGTAACTTTAATGGCTAATTTAATCAGATAATGAGGATATTTGAAAGGAGCTGTTACAAGCATAGACACACACAATTGTTAAGGGGATGCAGACCAGAGAAAGACGTTTGTCTTGTTTACATCAGGGTCCCCCATTTTCAACTCATAGTGACATTTATGACATACACAACATACATGACATTTATGGCATAGGGACATACATGACATACAGGTATTTAGTACTGTTACATTTGTGACATATACGATATTCAAATATACAGTACTGTTACCCATAGATCCTGACAGAGTATATACATATGATGGGGAGGGGACTGTACATTAGGAGGGGGTGGGTGGGTGAGAGAAAAATATACATACGGTGGGGAGAGAATATATACATACGGTGGCGAGGAGACTACATTAGGAGGGGGTGGGTGGGTGGGAGAGAAATATACATACGGTGGGGAGAGAATATATACATGCGGTGGGGAGGAGACTGTCTATTAGGAGGGGTGAGGGTGGGTCAATGGTGGTTTGTGTTGAATCACATACCCTTGTGGGTTGGGTGATTAGCTGGCTGAAACCGTGCAGATCAGAAAACCTACTGAAGGCCTTGAAGACGGGTGCTGCTTTACGTAGCATATCCGTGTTCCAGTCCCCAATAAGAATTGTTTCTACACCCTCCACCCCAGCTAAACACCCATCAAGTGTGTCATAGAAGCCACTCTGTCCTGGCGGTCTATAGATTGTGCCTACTAGTACTGATTTCGCCCTATCGAATAAGATTTCAATCCAAACAGTTTCAATTTCGTCATGGTTAACACTTTCAGAGCCCAAGCTTAATTCATTTTACCTCCTTGAATGCCCAGCACCACTTCAATGTTAACGTTAATATCGCCTAATCTATGTTTTAAATTATGGCTATGTGTCTAATCTGCCCGTCGCTTATCAAAGACTCATTTTCCAGTCAACATTGTCGTAGCAGATTGTTTTTTTATCGCTTCATTTCCATTTTCTAGCATTTTGAAAAGCACTAGTTTTCACGGAAAAAAGCAGACATTCCATGATAATCGCCCTTTACTGGAATATTCTAGAACGTTGTCATTTTTCTGCCTATTTATGAATAGTTTTCAAATAAACGCTAGATTATCGATAGTATATGTGTACGCATGCACGCTCTGGCCGCAAGCTGAAAATCGATTCTCCTATTTCCTGACCGCTCGCACAGTCAATCAGCCATATCACATAATCACATAAAAGCTTATATCTCCGTGAAAACGAGTCTGATTATCCTAAGACTGGTAACATAGATTCCTTACCTGAGATCAGATGGTAATTATCCAAATGGATTATTCCAATTCCTGATCACCATTTGAAAAAATCGATCCTTTTATTGATCCACCGTGTATACTGTAAAAACACATAATCCCCGCTGCTCTGAGGCTCCAGCGTGGAGCTGATCTACCCTGGCTGCGTGAGTGAGAAGTAAAATGTGGAGTCCAGGATTTTTTTTCTCATTCATTTTCATTGAGTTCAATCCAAATGGGTGAATTACTATCTGGGAGACGATAGGGGGCGCTTTTTTCACATCTGAGCGCCTGGAGTGGCTGAATTTCCAACGGTAGACTCGGTTGATGAAATATGATTTCAGATCGCTAATAAAAAAAAAAAGAGAGAGAAATTACGAGAATTCTCTTGAGTGGGCATTCAACCCGCGGGGGGTAAACCCGAGAAAACTCGGGTTGGACAATCAAAGTGTTAAGGTCAGTGCGGTTGATGAATTTGGTATCTTTGTATGAATATACACACAGACGCCACCTCCATATTGATTCCTATCCCTCCTGACTATCTTTCTTTTTTGATCCACTTTTTCTCCCATTTTCTATTTTTCTCCCATCCCAATTTCGTATCATCCAATTCAACCCTCCCCTGTCTTGAACGCTGTTTCTTGCCTCCCACAAGCCGGCTGCAATGTGGAATAAGTCATACATAGCACGAGTCCCCTCCGATACTCGAGGTAACAGCAGTCGCATTTTTTCACCTGCACGGCGCGATCTTCTTCAAAACTTTGTTTATTGAAGTTTTTTCGTTGCAATATGAGATGAGCACAAGATCAAATTGTACACATATATGCCAGATGTATTGCACATATCTACATATAAGTAGTAAAAATATAGGTCTGTTGAATGTAGACAATATACATATTGCACAAAGCTACATATAATTAGTCAAAATATAGGTCTGTTGGATAAACAATATACCTATTGCACAAAGCTATGTATAAATAGACAAAATATAGGTCTGTTGAATGTAAATAATATACATATTGCACAAAGCTACGTATAAGTTGTCAAAGTATAGGTCTGTTGAATATATAGACTAAAGCGAGTACACCACAAAATAAATATAGATATTGTTTCGGACATACAGTCAATTAAACAGATATGTACACTCGGGACAAGGACTGTACAGCAGAAATATAATAATAATAATGCAGGACCTGTTCAGAGGTCTTTAATTGGCATGCAATTATCCTCAACGTTTAGCGATTAGCACACACGGTTAGCACACACACACACCGGAACACACACGCATGCATTGTCTCTTGTAGGATCGCCGATGCGATTCGTCTCTGCGATTAACCCATCCCGTCGACCTAACCCCCAAGGGCAGCCGGGAGCAGACAGGCGTTGGCGAGGGCCGCGCCAGGGGACCAATCAATGTGCTGATGCCCGTCTTCGTCAAGGACGCCACAGCGTTAGCGATCTGTTGTTGTGCATGTTTTTCCATTGGGTTTATCTTATCGGGGGGGAAACCCTTGCGAGCACGGGGAGAACATGCAAACTCCACACAGAAAGGCCTGGGAGATACCCCACCTGGGTACCTGGCATCATGGAAACCTGGTCCCCAAGCGGGAATCGAACCCTGGACCTTCTTGCTGTGAGGCGACAGTGTTAACCACTACACCACCGTGCCGCTATAGAGGAATAGAGGAATGGAACACATTTTTTTTAAGTGAGAAGGTAAACATCAGGTTACATTTGCACATGTAGATAGGTCAATCGACTGGACAGTGCTAGGCTAGGAGTGAGCATTATTTATGGAGGGGTCGATTGAACCTTGTTCCCCAACATAAGTAAAGAAACGACCCCATGTTTTTTTTTTTTTTTTATTTTGTTTTTTTTTCCCTCCATTTTTATCCGATTTTCTCCCATCCCAATGTTAGTCGTATGCCAATTCCCAATCCCCTTCCTGGTCGCTGCGCACTTACCCCCCACAGTCAGATCATCTGGGAGAGTGGAGGCTATCACGTGCTTCCTCCGACACACGTCCAGCCAATCTACCGCTTCTTTTCACCTGGCAGCGCGGATCCTCCCTGAGAGGGCGTAGCGTGTGGAAGGATCACACTATCCCACTCAGGTCCTATCCGCGCTTAGCAGGCGCCCCGACCGAACTGTAGGAGTCGCTGTTTACAACGACCCGGACCCACCCCGCCAGCTTCTCCCACCCTCTAATACAGCCAATTGTATTAGTGTGAACGGCCAGCCAAGCTGGTGACAACCCCGGAGCTGTGAGCTGGATTCGAACAGGCGAATCCAGCTCACAGCTCCGGGGTTGGTGACGAACGCAATCTCCGCTACGCCCCCTAACCGCTCATGCGACCCCATGTTTTATAAAATCTAGCTGTAGAACCCCTTATGACACACCTTATTTTCTCCATCTTAAGGAAGTGCAAAATATCCATGAGCCACATAGTGAGATGGAGGAGTGGGTGACTTCCAATGCAGTAAAATGAGACGTCTAGTAACAAATGCCACCAGGTCAGCTTTATATCGTGGCAGAGACAGAGTAGTAGGGCAGATAGAGACACCAAAGCAAGCAGTTATGGCAGTCGGGCTGATTGGGATCTCAATACTATTTGAGATAGTTTAAAATATTTCAGACCAAAAGTTATGTAGGGAAGGGCAGGACCAAAACATGTGACTATGTGTAGCAGGGGCACGGTGGCGGTGGGATCAATGTTGCCATAGATCTTGGCTAGCCTGACTTTAGTAAAGTGTGAACAGTGAACAATTTTACATTGGATCAGTCCGTGCCTGGCACAAATTGAAGAGGAGTGGACCCGGTGTAGAATATCCTCCCACAGGTCTTCTGTGATGTCCTCACCCAGGTCCTCCTCCCATCTCCTCCTGATCTTTTCTAATGAGGTAGGACGCAGTGAGGAAATCAAGCCATACAGGACAGATATAATACCCTTTGTGACCAGTGTAGGCTTTAGTAAAGTGTCAATAGGAGTGGCTTCTGGGAGTTTGGGGAACTGTGGGTTGATATTACGTACAAAACTGCGGACTTGCAAGTATCTAAAGAAATGTGACCTCGAAAGAGAAAACTTGTCAGACAGTTGTTCAAATGATGCAAAAATATTTTCTATATATAAGTCACTGAACGTTCTAATACCAAGAGGGGACCAGGAGAGAAAAGCTCTATCCATCACAGAGGGGGGGGGGGGGGGGGGGGAAACAGGGTTAGCTGTAATTGGGGCTAGTAAAGAAAAAGATTGTAAACCAAAATGTCGTCTGAACTGATTCCATATCCTGAGTGTTGATTTGACAATAATATTTTTAGAGTAGGGAGAGGTGGGAAAAAGTAGAGGTGCGTGAGCAAGAGCAGCCAGTGAGGCAGGGCTGGAAGAAGATTCCAAAAGCAACCATACAGGAGATGAAGGTGTGTCTTCAAACGGCGTGATCTTTCAGCGTCAGGGGTCTGCGCTTTGGAGGGGCGCCGCCCCCATCGCTTCCTGATTCTACTGCGCAGGCGCACCAACCGACCTGTAGGAGTTGCTGTCCACAACGCCCGATCCCCACCCATCAGTTTCCCACCCCCTAATACTGCCAATGTGTATTAGTACGGACGACCAGCTAAACTGAAAGCAATGTGGAGCGCTGGGCTCGAACAGGCGAACCCAGCGTCTCCAGTATTCGTGGTGAGCGCCTTGCCCACTGCACCACGTAGCCGCCAATTCTATCCCTCCTGACTATTGAATAGTTTTGGATTTCAATCTCTGGATCCTGTACAGATGAGTCTAGCTTTGTTTCTGTGAAACACAATATGTTTGCCTTACCGTTTAAAAACAATTGTCTGATTTCAGCCAGTTTAGGTCTCAGGCTGTTAGTGTTAAGGTGGAATATGTGGAGTCCATTTGTGTTCGTTATTTGGTTTATGTCAAGGTGTTGATTGTCTGTGGTGTCTGGTTGAACGGGTGGCGGTAGGTGATGAGGCGCGGCTGGGTAGCACAGTGGAGAACGCACTCGCCTACCACCGCAGAGACTCTGGGATCCAATCCAGCTGTCAGTGGCACCTCCGGCTTGGTCAGTCGTCCCTACTAACACAATTGGCAGTGTTAGCGGGTGGGAAGCCGGCGGAGTATAATAGATAGGTACTTTATTGATCCCCTTGGGGAGATTCCAGTGACAATGACAATGACATGTGTCCTGGTCATTGTAAACTGCGGTTCCTACTGGTCGGTCGGGGCACCTGTTCAGCAGGGAGGGGATCGGGGGGAAATAGCGTGAACCTCTGCACGCGTTACATTCCCCCAGTGAGAGTCCTTGCTGTCAGGTGAAAAGAAGCGTCTGGCTGACTCCACATGTATAGGAGGAGGCATGTGGTAGTTCTACACCCTCCCTAGGCCGACAGTGGGGCAATGCGCGCAACGACCAGGAAGGGAATTGGCATAACGACTAAATTGGGATGGAAGCAAAAATACAGAAAAAGTGAGAACAAAAATTATAAAATAAATAAAAAAAAAAAAACTGGTAAAATCTATTTTATAAATGTTATTTCGTTTTTTTTATTGGGAACGAAGGTTCCAACGACCGTTCGAAAAACCCTGACGAAGTTTGAATCACTTTGTTCAAGTTGGGGATTTAGTTTGAGGATAAAAAATAAAAATAAAAAATTTATAAAAAAGAAAAATGTAATTTAAATTTTTTTATTAACACTTTAATCGCCGGGAACGCCGTAACTCGTCTTTGCTCGCCATGCTCATTCTGCCGAAGACGCCGTAACTCGTCTTTGATATCAATATTCAAAAATCTGTGATCGAAATCATATTTCTCCTCCGGAGACATGAGATGTACTGGTGAGCTCCACTCAACTGTCTAACGGTTCAAGAGCGCCATCTGGTGGCCGATCGGCAGATCGGCCAACAGGACGTGACGCGCCAAACAGGAAGTGCTCATCTATATTTCGTCCGGGCACTCGCGATCGTTAGCCGGACTCCATCTCAACACACTGGATAATCAATCGCTCGCCCTAACTCAATAAACAACGTTATTTGGACGTATATAGTATTATACAACCTGGAAATGGTTCATCTATATCAACATCCCATAATCAAAAACTGATCGTCCAACGGCGCGAGGAAGATATGGTAAGATCCAGCGTTGTTTTCTAACGTGTTCCATATAAACTGCTCTGATGACCATATGACCCACACTAGACCAGGGGTTCCCAAACTTTTCAGGCCGGGACCCAGAAAATAAGGCGTCAGAGAGCCGTGGCCCAATGCACATCGTCAGGCTTTTTTTCTTTTTTTTTTTGCCATGCGACCGATTTTTTAAGCCAAATATCAATCCTATTAAGTTAGTTCAAGTTAGTTATTCATTTATATGTGCTATTTATGAGAGGGCTAACTTGTTGCAAAATAATAATGATAATAATAATAGCCTCATTAAAATACTATTGTTGCTTCGGTTGTTTTCAGCGTTTTATGTGCATAATCTGTTATTTAGTTTGAAATGTTCGTTGAAATAAGTAGATTTTTCGTTTTTGTTTATTTATTAAGTTAATATAAAACCATATAGTCACATTTTAGAATACAATAGAATATAATTTTAGAATACAACTATAAACACTGTCCTGGCCTGCTTCTAAGTTCAGTGGCCTGACAAAAATAAATAAAAATAAAATATTTTGGATTTTTTTGTTTTTTGTTTTTTGGAAATCATCTCGCGGCCCTCCCGTGGCTGCTCGCGGCCCACCTTTGGGTCGCGACCCCGACTTTGGGAACCACTGCACTAGACGAATGATATAACGTTGCCCACGGAATTATAAACGACCCCCCGCCCATCCGGTCAATATCAGATGATACGTAGTAACTTCTAGAAGTACCTCCAGTTGAAATGTTTCATCTGGCACCGATCGCTACCAAACTGTATTTGATCATCAATATAATGCATTTGGGGCTATAAATCAAGTTCTGGAGAAAGCTGCAGAAAACGATAAAAACATACTTATACTTTAGACCATATTTTAGTATGAATATGTGAATGAAAAAGTATAACGTTGCTACACCCTGAACAATGGATATAGGACATTGAATGGGCCATAATAATGTCAATTTAGCAATATAATTTAAAAAGTTATAGCCCTGCAAAGAAGGGGAACTTCTCCATAGACAAATAGAGCTGGCTAGGGATGGTAAATTATGAATTTAACCATGGCGATCAAAGTGTTAAAGACGAAGGTTCGAACGTCTGTTCGAAGAACCCTGACGAGGTTTGAATCCCAGAAACAGGCTTCGGGGACAGCCTTACCAAACATATTATTTATATTATTCAAATGGACTTAAACATGTTCCGTTGTGATGTCACAGTATGATGTCATAATAGAACATTCTAGAACATTTGTGATGTCACAGACACTGTATGATGTCATAATCGAACATTCTAGAACATTTGTGATGTCACAGTATGATGTCATAATAGACCATTTTAGAACATGTCATTTGTGTATATATTCAACAATTCTCTCAGAAGATCTCATTGAAGATCTCATCTCACAAGAAGAAGAGCTCATTGTGCATCTTGAAACAGTACTGAACAGATAGACTAAACAACATAGATTGAAGCCTGCATTTCTCAACCAAGGTGCCTTGCCTACCGTTTTGCTGTGGAAAGAGACAATACAGAGACAATACAGACCCTCTCCCGTTGGCCGGCGGTGCACAGGCATCACCCACACTTTCACAATTTCCCCGCACGGAATTGTCTAGTTATTATTATTATTTACGAGCCCTAGTTCCACACAGACTTCTATTCAGCCGCACCAACCGGATGTGCAAAATCAAAATAGCTCGGCTAAGCTAACGTTAGCTATCCAGCTTGTTGTCTTCCTCTACAGTCGACGTGTTTTCTTACTACTAACATTAATTCCTATTTGATACGAAACATTCAAACATAGTTTTCTTCATCAATTATTAATCTCATTGTTAGCAGCACCGACAATAATGGCGTCGCCACTGGAAATGACCGAGATGTATGACAACGCGTTGCTAGGCATCCTGCAGGATGTTGGGAACGTACAGAACTTTCTGCAGGTTTACTTCGGCTTCCTGTACCGCAAGACGTACTTCTACCGCCTGCTGGCGGCTCCCAACGACCGCATGGGGTTTCCTCCAGGAGTGACAGAGAAAATGGTCCTAAAGACGTTCCGACTGTTTGAGCGCGTGGCGGAGCAGGACCGAGACGGGAAGCTGAAGGAGCTTCAGCAGAGAGAGGAGGAGGCCAGAGAGGAGGCCAGAGCTGTGCCCCCTGCGGAGAAGGAGCTGGAGATCCAGGCGGAGCCGCAGGAGGAGGCTGCCCAGATGCAGAGCTCACCTTCGGATGCTGCGGCGGCCGCGTCCGTCTCCAACCAGGCAGCCGGTGGCTCTGGGCCACGGAGCAGCAGGCCGGGCCGAGCGGCGCAGCGAGGCCAGGCGTCTGCAGCAGCAGCCAGTACAAAACCAGCGAATCAGGACCAGTTCCAGAAGAACCCAGAGAGTTACAATGGAGCGGTCCGGGAGAACTACACCTGGTCTCAGGACTACACTGATGTGGAGATCCGTGTCCACGTCCCCAAAAACATCGTCAAGGGCCGACAGGTGTGTGTCAGCATGCAGAGCAGCAGTGTGTGTGTGTCTCTGATGGAGGGCGCTGCAGAGCAGGTCCTCATGGAGGGAGAACTCTCACAAGATCAACAAGGAGAACTCTCTGTGGAGCCTGGAGCCTGGACGCTGTGTGGTCCTGTCTCTCAGTAAGTGCGGGGAGGTCTGGTGGAACGCGGTGTTGAAGGGGGAGAAGGAGATCGATGTGAACCAGATCAACAAGGAGCGAACCAGGGCAACGTTGGACGAGGAGGAAATCGCCGTTCTGGACAGACTGACCTTTGACTACCACCAGAAGCTCCAGGGCAAGCCACAGAGCCACGAGATGAAGGTGCCGTTCAAAGGACAGCAGTTCGACCCGTCCATGTTCGACATCCCGCCCAGCGCTGTGCAGTTCTAAAACTGGTTCAGAAGCCCCGATGACCAACGAGCCGAGCGGCAGCGGCGGACGACGGGACGATCGCGGGACTGTCGACGAGTGCAGCCAAAATGTACCTGCCAATTAGGGCTGGGCGATATGGCCTAAATATGATATCACAAGATTTTCGGACCTTTCGGCGATACACGATACACATCACGATGTTTTTCCTTTTTTCCCCAAACAATAAAATGTTTTATGAAACTACTGTATATTTGTATGTCTCTAAATGTTTTGATGAATTGAAAATGGAGGACCCTTATGTAAAAAAGCCAAAAGTCTTTTTCTGGTCTTCATCCTCCAGTCCACTGTTGTTGTATTATTGAGCTGTACTGTATTGTACCCATTCTGCAATCTGTTAATAAAGTTTTTAATCAATCAGACAAATGTATATAAAAGCTTTTATTATAACGATATAACAAAAAATGTTAGGCATAAAATTAAATAATAATAAAATCTCATCGCTTATTTGTTTTTAACTGATTAAATCTCATAGCAAAAAGAACGACTAACCGTCATACTGTCTTTTACTATTATGCACTTTGCTACTAAGTAATCTACTTTGCCTATATTACTACCTACTGTAGTATACTACCATGCACTCAAGACTGAGAAGAGTTGTACTCTTCCTGCTGACTTGTTGTACAGAACTTCTAATTCGCTTTGGATAATAGGATAATGTGTTTTCAATCTTTTTAGCCCATATATTGTTTTCTGTGCCTCATCTATGCGCTATTTGAGCTAATACAATATTGTATGTATAAAGAAATACACAAAAGTTCGGCTGGGTGGCGCAGCGGACATTGCGCTTGTCACCAACGCAAGAGACACCGGGTTCGACTCCGGCTGTCGGCGCTCCCTCCGGCTTGGGCCAGCCGTCATACTAATTCAATTGGCAGAATTAGCGGGTGGAAGTCGATGGGTGGTAATCTGGACATTGTGGACAGTGACTCCTACAGGTCGGTTGGGGACGCCTGCACAGCAGAGACAGGAAATGGCGGGGGTATTGTGAGCCTCCCACACGTTACACCTCGCCAATGAGAGTCTGCGCTGCCAGGTGAAAAGATGTCACAGGCTGCCTCCTCGTGTACCGGAGGGGACACGTGATGCAAGGCTTCTATCCTCCCTACAACCGGCCAGTGGGGGGCATATGCGAGCAACGTTCAAGACAGGGGAGGGAAAAATTGGCACATTGGAATTGGGATGGGAGAAAAATTGAAAAGGAGGAGAAAAAGTGGATAAAAAAAATAAATAAAAAAATACACAAAAACACATGGAAAACGGGAAGTGGTGCATTACTTGTGAACACATCGCTATTCTCACAAAACTAAAAAGGGTAACTTTAATGGCTAATTTAATCTGATAATGAGGATATTTGAAAGGAGCTGTTACAAGCATACACACACAATTGTTAAGGGGATGCAGACCAGAGAAAGACGTTTGTCCTGTTTACATCAGGGTCCCCCATTTTCAACTCATAGTGACATTTATGACATACACAACATACATGACATTTATGGCATAGGGACATACATGACATACAGGTATTTAGTACTGTTACATCTGTGACATATACGATATTCAAATATACAGTACTGTTACCCATAGATCCTGACAGAGTATATACATACGATGGGGAGGGGACTGTACATTAGGAGGGGGTGGGTGGGTGAGAGAGAAATATACATACGGTGGGGAGAGAATATATACATACGGTGGGGAGGAGACTACATTAGGAGGGGGTGGGTGGGTGGGAGAGAAATATACATACGGTGGGGAGAGAATATATACATGCGGTGGGGAGGAGACTGTCTATTAGGAGGGGGTGGGGGTGGGTCAATGGTGGTTTGTGTTGAATCACATACCCTTGTGGGTTGGGTGATTAGCTGGCTGAAACCGTGCAGATCAGAAAACCTACTGAAGGCCTTGAAGACGGGTGCTGCTTTACGTAGCATATCCGTGTTCCAGTCCCCAATAAGAATTGTTTCTACACCCTCCACCCCAGCTAAACACCCATCAAGTGTGTCATAGAAGCCACTCTGTCCTGGCGGTCTATAGATTGTGCCTACTAGTACTGATTTCGCCCTATCGAATAAGATTTCAATCCAAACAGTTTCAATTTCGTCATGGTTAACACTTTCAGAGCCCAAGCTTAATTCATTTTACCTCCTTGAATGCCCAGCACCACTTCAATGTTAACGTTAATATCGCCTAATCTATGTTTTAAATTATGGCTATGTGTCTAATCTGCCCGTCGCTTATCAAAGACTCATTTTCCAGTCAACATTGTCGTAGCAGATTGTTTTTTTATCGCTTCATTTCCATTTTCTAGCATTTTGAAAAGTTTTCACGGAAAAAAGCAGACGTTCCATGATAATCGCCCTTTACTGGAATATTCTAGAACGTTGTCATTTTTCGGCCTATTTATGAAAATCGATTCTCCTATTTCCTGACCGCTCGCACAGTCAATCAGCCATATCACATAATCACATAAAAGCTTATATCTCCGTGAAAACGAGTCTGATTATCCTAAGACTGGTAACATATTCAAGTCAAGTCAAGTCAAGAGTTTTATTTGTCACGGCATACGAGTATACAATGAAATGCGGGTGGTCTTGCCCGCAACGATGTGCAATACAGTGGTACAACATATAATAGAATCCAATACAAAAAACATTGTGCAATAACAGATAACAGGCAACATGGTGTGACATCTCGGCATTTGTACATAGTTATTTACAGAGTATATAGGACATGCTAGGTAGCTTTGGTAGTGCAATACACTGTTACTGTTGCTAATACTAGTTTAAAGTGGCCTTTCCTTTTGGCAATAAGTGTGGGTGTGTGCGGCATGAGTGTGTGCCCGCTCATGTTAAAGTGTCAAAGTGGCTGCTAGTGTGTGAGCATGCACAGCGTGCGTGTCGTGTGTGTGCTCATGTGTGCTTATGTGTGGATAGTTCAGTGTTCTGTGGTACTCAATGTTCATTGTTCAAGACTCTGATGGCCTGGGGGAAGAAGCTGAGCCTAAGCCTCTCTGTCCTAGTAGCTGGGGTTCGCAGGCGTCTGCCTGACCTCAGCAGCTGAAACAGGCTGTTATTGGGGTGGTGGGGGTCTTTAGGATAGTAGAAAGGATGAAGAGGGGAGCGGATAGGATAGAGACGGATACGGTAGTGATTGAGTTTGAGGGTGGGGTTGTTCCTAGGGAGGTGTTTGCAGGGCAAATGGTGTATAGGGTTAGGGAATTTGTTCAGAATCCTCTTAGGTGTTATAGGTGCCAGGAGTTTGGCCATATAGCTAACACGTGTAGGAAGGGGCAGAGGTGCGCTAGGTGTGGCGGGGAACATGACTATGGGAAGTGTGGAGAGGGAGTGCAGCCGAGGTGCTGTAGTTGTGGTGGGGAGAATAGTGTAGCGTTTAGGGGGTGTGAGGTGATGAAGAAGGAGGTCGAGGTGATGAAGAAGGAGGTCGCGGTTCGGAGAGTGAGAAGGGAGGGTAAGTTATCGTATGCTGAGGCGGTTAGCAGGGTAGGACAGGGAAGCCAAGAAAGGGCGCAGGGGGTTGGAGAAGGGCATTTGGCAGAGAGGGTAGAGCAGGAGGATAGAGAGAGGGTAAGGGAGGAGAAATTTGGTATTGTGGCCTTCGTGGCAGGGGTAGTTAATGGTCTGGCAGAGGCTAAGGGTAGAACAGATAGGGTAAAGATGATTGTTAGGATAGCGGTTCAACATTTGGGAATGGAAGGTCTGAAATGGGAGAAGGTGGTTAGGGAATTGGATGAGGGGGCTGTGAGGGACCAAGCAGCCCAGAATAAGATCGCAGGGGGCAAGGAGTGTCCCGAGCAGCATTAGCTGCACTCCAATGGACAATGTAGGGGATGACGGGTTCCAGTAGACAGCGGGAAAAGAAGAAGAAGAAGAAGAGCCCATCAAAAGAATTGCAGAGGGCAGTAATACGCCACGATGCGCCTACACTGCCGGAAATTCAAAAGAAGAAGAAGAAGATCTCATTGAAGATCTCATCTCACAAGAAGAAGAAGAAGAGCTCATTGTGCATCTTGAAACAGTACTGAACAGATAGACTAAACAACATAGATTGAAGCCTGCATTTCTCAACCAAGGTGCCTTGCCTACCGTTTTGCTGTGGAAAGAGACAATACAGAGACAATACAGACCCTCTCCCATTAGCCGGCGGTGCACAGGCATCACCCACACTTTCACAATTTCCCCGCGCGGAATTGTCTAGTTATTATTATTATTTACGAGCCCTAGTTCCACACGGACTTCTATTCAGCCGCACCAACCGGATGTGCAAAATCAAAATAGCTCGGCTAAGCTAACGTTAGCTATCCAGCTTGTTGTCTTCCTCTACAGTCGACGTGTTTTCTTACTACTAACATTAATTCCTATTTGATACGAAACATTCAAACATAGTTTTCTTCATCAAGTTTCAAGTTTCAAGTTTCTTTAATAGTTGTCATACAGAAGTACAGAATACTTTCATACAAAATGCTTCTTACTGTTACGCTCCAGAGACTGTGCTAGACAAGATAGTATCAAATAACATAGTATAGCATGTAATTTAGAAGAAGAAAATGAGGTCACAGTGTTCGGTATAGACATATGTACAATGTTCTGAGTTACCATATAATATACAATACTATGCAGTGTACTAATGTACAGTACTATATAGTGCAAAGCAGAAATGGGATGAGGTACAATTTAGGTACAATTTACAGTAAGGTGTACGAGTTGTAGTGCAATCCTTCATCAATAAATATAAAGTGTGGGGAGTGGGTGCTACAGTGTGTTTGTTTAAAGTGGGTGTGTGCTATAAAGTGTGTGGAGTGGGTGCTACAGTGTGTCTGTTTAAAGTGAGTGTGTGCATGTGGATGTGTGTGCTATGTGCGTTTGGTGGTTGTTGTTGTGTAGTGTTCATTGTTCGTTTAGCAGTCTGATGGCCTGGGGATAGAAGCTTCAATTATCAATTATTAATCTCATTGTTAGCAGCACCGACAATAATGGCATCGCCACTGGAAATGACCGAGATGTATGACAACGCGTTGCTAGGCATCCTGCAGGATGTTGGGAACGTACAGAACTTTCTGCAGGTTTACTTCGGCTTCCTGTACCGCAAGACGGACTTCTACCGCCTGCTGGCGGCTCCCAACGACCGCATGGGGTTTCCTCCAGGAGTGGCAGAGAAAATGGTCCTAAAGACGTTCCGACTGTTTGAGCGCGTGGCGGAGCAGGACCGAGACGGGAAGCTGAAGGAGCTTCAGCAGAGAGAGGAGGAGGCCAGAGAGGAGGCCAGAGCTGTGCCCCCTGCGGAGCAGGAGCTGGAGATCCAGGCGGAGCCGCAGGAGGAGGCTGCCCAGATGCAGAGCTCACCTTCGGATGCTGCGGCGGCCGCGTCCGTCTCCAACCAGGCAGCCGGTGGCTCTGGGCCACGGAGCAGCAGGCCGGGCCGAGCGGCGCAGCAAGGCCAGGCGTCTGCAGCAGCAGCCAGTACAAAACCAGCGAATCAGGACCAGTTCCAGAAGAACCCAGAGAGTTACAATGGAGCGGTCCGGGAGCACTACACCTGGTCTCAGGACTACACTGATGTGGAGATCCGTGTCCACGTCCTCAAAAACATCGTGAAGGGCCGACAGGTGTGTGTCAGCATGCAGAGCAGCAGTGTGTGTGTGTCTCTGATGGAGGGCGCTGCAGAGCAGGTCCTCATGGAGGGAGAACTCTCACAAGATCAACAAGGAGAACTCTCTGTGGAGCCTGGAGCCTGGACGCTGTGTGGTCCTGTCTCTCAGTAAGTGCGGGGAGGTCTGGTGGAACGCGGTGTTGAAGGGGGAGAAGGAGATCGATGTGAACCAGATCATCAAGGAGCGAACCAGGGCAACGTTGGACGAGGAGGAAATCGCCGTTCTGGACAGACTGACCTTCGAAAAGGGCAAGCCACAGAGCCACGAGAATGAAGGTGCCGTTCAAAGGACAGCAGTTCGACCCGTCCATGTTCGACATCCCGCCCAGCGCCGTGTAGTTCTGAAACTGATTCAGACGCCCCGATGACCAACGAGCCGAGCGGCAGCGGCGGACGACGGGACGATCGCAGGACTGTCGACGAATGCAGCCAAAATGTACCTGCCAATTAGGGCTGGGCGATATGGCCTAAATATGATATCACAAGATTTTCGGACCTTTCGGTGATACACGATGCACATGTTTATGAAAATGTTTTAGCCCTATGCTTGACTTTATTATTTTAGGCATAAAATAAAATAATAATAAAATCTCATCGCTTATTTGTTTTTAACTGGTTAAATCTCATAGCAAAAAGAACGACTAACCGTCATACTGTCTTTTACTATTGTGCACTTTGCTACTAAGTAATCTACTTTGCCTATATTACTACCTACTGTACTATGCTAGTATGTATACTACCATGCACTCAAAACTGAGAAGAGTTGTACTCTTCCTGCTGACTTGTTGTACAGAACTTCTAATTCGCTTTGGATAATAGGATAATGTGTTTTCAATCTTTTTAGCCCATATATTGTTTTCAGTGCCTCATCTATGCGCTATTTGAGCTAATACAATATTGTATGTATAAAGAAATACACAAAAGGGCAGCTGGGTTGTGCAGCGGACATTACGCTCGTCACCAACGCAAGAGACACTGGCTTCGACTCCGGCTGTCGGCGCTTCCTCTGGCTTGGGCCAGCCGTCATACTAATTCAATTGGCAGAATTAGCGGGTGGAAGTTGATGGGTGGTAATCTGGACGTTGTGGACAGTGACTCCTACAGGTCGGTTGGGGACGCCTGCACAGCAGAGACAGGAAATGGCGAGGGTATTGTGAGCCTCCCTCACGTTACACCTCGCCAATGAGAGTCCGCGCTGGCAGGTGAAAAGATGTGACAGGCTGCCTCCTCGTGTACCGGAGGGGACACGTGATGCAAGGCTTCTATCCTCCGTACAACCGGCCAGTGGGGAGCATATGCGAGCAACGTTCAAGACAGGGGAGGGACAAATTGGCACATTGGAATTGGGATGGGAGAAAAATAGAAAAAGGGGAGAAAAAGTGGATAAAAAAATAAATAAAAAATACACAAAAACAACACATGGAAAACGGGAAGTGGTGCATTACTTGTGAACACATCGCTATTCTCACAAAACTAAAAAGGGTAACTTTAATGGCTAATTTACTCTGATAATGAGGATATTTGAAAGGAGCTGTTACAAGCATACACACACACAATTGTTAAGGAGATGCAGACCAGAGAAAGACATTTGTCTAGTTTACATCAGGTCCCCCATTTTCAATTCATAGTGACATTTATGACATACACAACATACATGACATTTATGGCATAGGGACATACATGACATACAGGTATTTAGTACTGTTACATTTGTGACATATACGATATTCAAATATACAGTACTGTTACCCATAGATCCTGACAGAGTATATACATATGATGGGGAGGGGACTGTACATTAGGAGGGGGTGGGTGGGTGGCAGAGAAATATACATACGGTGGGGAGTCTGGGTTCTGGGTTTAACATGATTTGTTGAGCTTCTTCTGGTGTTGTGGTCGTGGTATTCACTGACCTTTGGGAAGTATTTTGACATGTACATGGGTACCTTAGTCGTATAGTGTATCTTGTAGACTAGGCCCATTGCAAGTTGCTGTACTCTGTCGTCTACTCTAAGCCATCCTAGGTTGTCAAAGTGGGCAGGGGTGAGGTGGGTTCTAGGGGTAAGGTCAAGTAGAAGTCTGACCAGTTTGTTTTGTGATGTTTGTAATCTTGTTTTTAGCGCCTTTGAGGTGCTTTGGTACCATGAGGCGCAAGCATAGTCGTAGTACCCTTGAATGAGTGCTCCTGCCAGAATCTTCAGGGTATTCTTGTTTACTAGAGAGGAGATCCGGTACAAGAATCTAGTTTGTTAGTTGACTTTTTTTTATTACCTTGGATGCCATTTTGTCACAGGAAATATTTGCCTCTAGGATGGAACCTAGGTATGTCATTTCATCTTTTCTTGTGACAATATTGTCACCCACTGTAACTGAGAAGCCGTCGGTCTTGCTGAGTTTGTTATTTGATCCGAAGAGAATGGACTCTGTTTTACCCAGGTGTAATGATAGTTTGTTATCTGCAAGCCAGGTGCAGATTTCAGAGCTGAGGGTTTTTTCAACCTGTAACTTGTTCTTGTCTGAGACCAGCAGGGCTGAGTCGTCCGCGAACAAGAACAAGTTGCAGTCACAAGCTGACGAAATGTCATTTGCATAAATTAGGAACAGTAGCGGTCCTAGTATGCTTCCTTGTGGAACACCACAGCTCACTGTGACCCCCTCATAGATCACAGGGATAGAGTACCGTTTACCTCCACCATCTGTTCTCTCCCCTCCAGGTAGGATTGCATCCAGCTCACTGATAAACTATCAAAACCAATTGCTTTTAGCTTGTCAATCAGAATGGAGTGATTGACAGTGTTGAAGGCCTTTTGTAGGTCCAGCATGACCATGCCGCAGTATTTGCCCGCGTCCACCTCTTGTTTGATGTGGTTGTTCAAATAGAGAAGGCATGTGTCAGTGGAGTGGGATGTTCTGAAGCCAGATTGGAATTCGTAGATTAGATTTTTTTCCGCCAGGTACTTTTCGACCTGTTTGTAGACTATTTTCTCCATGACTTTCGAGATGGACGTAAGAATAGAAACAGGGCGGTAGTTGCCTGGGTCTAATTTGCTGCCCTTTTTGTGCAGAGGGGCCACTCTAGCAATTTTGAAGTCCTTGGGGACGTGTCCCTGTTTTATGGAAAGGTTTATTATGTGTGTGATGACTGGGGTGATGGCGGCTGCTGAGTCTCTGAGGAATTTGGAGGGGATGTTGTCATGGCCAGTGGCCTTGTTAGGTTGGAGGGCGCTCAGTTTTTTGAGTACCTCATCGGTTGTTACCATTTCTAGTTTGAAGTCGTCTTTGCGGACCCCTAGGTTTTTGTAGTATGCTACTATGTGTTCTACCCCATAATGCCCTGAGTGGGAGGGTAGTTTGTTTACCAGTGTTGTGGCTATGTTTGTGAAGAAGATGTTTAAGTAATTGGCTACATCCAGCTTGTTTGTGATGAGCGTGTTGTCCGTCTTTATGTTTATGTTTGAGAATCTGGTTTTAAGTTTTTACTGCAGCCTAGTTGATTATTGAGTAATTTCCAAAGTTCACATGGTTTGTTTTTGTTTTCCTCAGTTTTGTCATTGATGAATTTTTTTTTGCGGTTTTGATCATGGTGTTTACGTCATTTCTTATTCTGTTTCTTTGAATTTTTAGTTCAACCACGTGGGCTTGGAGTTCACTGTTTGAGCTTTTGGAAAGCTTTGTTTGACTTTTATGAAGTTCAGAGCATTTTTTGTCTCTGGTTTTCATAGCGGCCTGTATTTCAGTGTGCATCCATGGTTCAGCGCGATTTTTAACCCTGGTGGTTCTTAGGGGTGCCATGTTGTTGAGTATTGTTGTGAATTTGGTTTTGAATCCAAGCCATGTTTCTACAACCTGTGTACCACTGAGTTCATCTGACCAGTCCATGCTCTCCAGTTCTTGGTTAAAGGCCTCTCTAGAGTAGGTTTTGAGGTCCCTAGATGTGACTGTTTCGCAGTGTTGTGCTAGTTACTGAAAAATAGTAACTCAGTTACTTTACTAGTTACTTCATTTCAAAGTAACTTCGTTACTGTACTAGTTACTTACACCCAAAAGTAATGAGTTACTGTGAAAAGTAACTATTTAGTTATTTAAAAAAAAAAGAAAAAGAAAAGATTGCTCCCGAGTCCCATGCCCCAGATACTCAAAATAGGTTGTCAACTTGACAGTTTCCATTCACATCACCGAACTCTGCTAAGCAATGTGGTCTAGATACAAACACAAATCTGACACAAACAAATGTTGTCCCGAGTCGATATAATAAGAAGTGCGCCGGTTGAAGGAACAGCCTTGATGTCGCCGGAGCGTTTCATTATAACCATTATAATTCAAAGGCGCTTAAAACAAAATTACAAACATCACAAAACAAACTGGTCAGACTACTACTTGACCTGAACCCCAGAACCCACCTCACCCCTGCCCACTTTGACAACCTAGGATGGCTTAGAGTAGACGACAGAGTACAGCAACTTGCAATGGGCCTGGTCTACAAGATACACTATACGACCGGGGTACCCATGTACATGTCAAAATACTTCCCAAAGGTCAGTGAATACCACAACCACTACACCAGAGGAAGCTCAACAAATCATGTAAAACCCAGATTCGGCTCAAACAAGGGACTAAACACGTTTCGCAATTATGCCACAACAATGTGGAACGCCCTACCCAAAGCTAGGGGTAACAGTACTGTATATTTGAATACCGTTTATGTCACAAATGTATCAGTACTAAATACCTATATGTCCCTATGCCATAAATGTCATGTATGTTGTGTATGTCATAAATGTCTATATGAATTGAAAATGGGGGACCCTGATGGAAACAAGACAAATGTCTTTCTCAGGTCTGCATCCCCTTAACAATTGTATGTATTGAGCCGTACTGTATTGTACCCATTCTGCAATCTGTTAAATAAAGTTTTCATTCATTCATTCATTCATTCACCATCTTGCAAGTTGCAACGTTGTTTAAGATATCAATCAAAGCATTGCAACGTTAGAATAGTTAGGATATCAATTGTGCATGAAAGGACTATATTTATATTGTTTGATTAGTATTATGAGATTCCCTGGCAGATTTCGTACAGTCAAAATCCGTTGATCAACTTGAGTTTCAGTGAACACATTGCACTCACCAAAGTCTGCGGTGGTCGAGATGTAGTAACGTTAGTCCAGTTGACTCCAGCAGCGCCTCAAACATGTTCTTTATCTCGTTTCCATGTTGTATATTAATTATCTCTCCAAGTAGTTGCTAAATGGTTTGTTAGTTCGTTTCGTTTTGTTTTGTTTACAATAGAGAGGGTCTATTTCTTTCCGTAGCCGCATTTCTGGTTTGCGCATTTCTGATTGGCCAGTGGCCACTGACTAACGCTCTCTGGTCAGAGAACGTCAGAGAACGTCAGTCAGTGGCCAATCAGAAATGCGAAAACCAGAAATGCGGCTACGGAAAGAAATAGACGCTCTCTATTGTAAACAAAACAAACTCAGGCGAAATCAAACGGAGTTAGGAGGACGCTCGCTATGAATCTACATAAAAAGAACGCAGTAACGAACTAACAAACCATTTAGTAACGGTAACAGCGTTACTGAATTTAAAAAGTAATGCGTTAGAGTACTAGAACGGCAAAAAGTAACTTCGTTACTGTAACGCGTTACTTTGTAACGCGTTAGTCCCAACACTGCTGTTTCGTGACAGCCGGCCTTTTGTTTTAGCTTTTTGCGGGTACAGAAAACCATATAATGATCACTTAACCCGCATGCTATCACTCCTTTATTGGAGATCATGGACTTGTCAGAGGTCAAAATGAGGTCAATGGTGGTTTGTGTTGAATCACATACCCTTGTGGGTTGGGTGATCAGCTGGCTGAAACTGTGCAGATCAGAAAACCTACTGAAGGCCTTGAAGACGGGTGCTGCTTTACGTAGCATATCCGTGTTCCAGTCCCCAATAATACTTTTTTCTACACCCTCCACCCCAGCTAAACACCCATCAAGTGTGTCATAGAAGCCACTCTGTCCTGGCGGTCTATAGATTGTGCCTACTAGTACTGATTTCGCCCTATCGAATAAGATTTCAATCCAAACAGTTTAAATTTTGTCATGGTTAAGGTCAGTACGGTTGATGAATTTGGTATCTTTGTGAACACAGACGCCACCTCCATATTGATTCCTATCCCTCCTGACTATTGAATAGTTTTCGATTTCAATCTCTGGATCCTGTACAGATGAGTCTAGCTTTGTTTCTGTGAAACACAATATGTTTGCCTTACCGTTTAAAAACAATTGTCTGATTTCAGCCAGTTTAGGTCTCAGGCTGTTAGTGTTAAGGTGGAATATGTGGAGTCCATTTGTGTTCGTTATTTGGTTTATGTCGTCGAGTTCAAGGTGTTGATCTGTGGTGTCTGGTTGACCGGGTGGCGGTAGGTGGGAAAGGGGGGATGGGGTCCTATGTCCATTGTTGTTAGCCCCGTTAGCTTTCTGGGTCCTTTGTCCATTGATGTTAGCCACGTCAGCTCGCCGGCCATCGGGCGATGCCTCGCTGTCCCGCGACGTGCTGGGCGCCTCGATTGTGAACCCCGGTTCATTCCTTCTCGCTGTGGCCTCTCGTGGGTTCTTTTGTAGAGGTGGTAGTGGAGGAATGTTGCCGTTGATCGTGTTGCCAGCCGCCGCCGCCGCCTGTGTAGGTAGCAGTTGTCCTGTTGTGCTAGCGATGCTAGCTGCCGCTTCCTGGGTCAGCAGACCTAACTGTCGTCTCTGGTTCCGTGTCATGACGGGTCCCGGGTTCTGGTGTATGTCACCTGACATGAGCAAATATAATAGAAACATTGATTTCCTATCAAACTTGCCTGTCGGGGGTAATTTATTGCGTTCCGGATTCGCAGTAAGTACTGTGTGTATAGCCGTGGCTACGAAGGCTGGATGCTTCCTCTCCGAGCCTGTTAACAAATAGAAGTCGCAATGGGACTGCTGTTTTACATTTT
>NC_140166.1:184564374-184569374 GCF_963971535.1 Notolepis coatsorum | reverse complement strand
TGTGTGTGTGTGTGTGTGTGTGTGTGTGTGTGTGTGTGTGTGTGTGTGTGTGTGTGTGTGTGTGTGTGTGTGTGTGTGTGTGTGTGTGTGTGTGTGTGTGTGTGTGTGTGTGTGTGTGTGTGTGTGTGTGTGTGTGTGTGTGTGTGTGTGTGTGTGTGTGTGTGTGTGTGTGTGTGTGTGTGTGTGTGTGTGTGTGTGGTGTGTGTGTGTGTGGTGTGTGTGTGTGTGTGTGTGTGTGTGTGTGTGTGTGTGTGTGTGTGTGTGTGTGTGTGTGTGTGTGTGTGTGTGTGTGTGTGTGTGTGTGTGTGTGTGTGTGTGTGTGTGTGTGTGTGTGTGTGTGTGTGTGTGTGTGTGTGTGTGTGTGTGTGTGTGTGTGTGTGTGTGTGTGTGTGTGTGTGTGTGTGTGTGTGTGTGTGTGTGTGTGTGTGTGTGTGTGTGTGTGTGTGTGTGTGTGTGTGTGTGTGTGTGTGTGTGTGTGTGTGTGTGTGTGTGTGTGTGTGTGTGTGTGTGTGTGTGTGTGTGTGTGTTTGTTTGCACCCACCCCCACCACTCCTGTCTCGTTTCACAACCCTGGATCAACAACGAAACTGAAACCCGACCCCATCATCTTTCTTCTTGCTTACTCTCAAACTACATCATTTTTGTACACAATTTTTTTTTTTTTTTTTTTTAGGTATTTTCTCTCACCAGCTCCCCCCCACCCCACCCCACACACACACTTCTGGTATCATTGTAGCGATACGTTAATAAACCTGTTGGTTGTTCGGTTGCCTAGCCGACGGAACAACAAATATTTGGAGTTATGTGGCACCTTCCACCAACATTCCAGAATCTGCTGTTTTGGAAAGTTCTACTGCTCTTCCTCCCTCTCTCTCTCTCTCTCTCTCTCTCTCTCTCTCTCTCTCTCTCTCTCTCTCTCTCTCTCTCTCTCTCTCTCTGCTCTCTCTCTCTCTCTCTCTCTCTCTCTCTCTCTCTCTCTCTCTCTCCTTCACCAACCCCCATTCCTCCCATTCTTTCTTCCTCTCTCTATCCTTCACCCTTCACTGTCTCTCCCCTCCTCCTCTCTGCCTCCCGCTAGATCAATGGCCCCTTTGTCTCCTGGTAAAATGAACTTGAAAACAGTGTTGGGACAAGTGCTGCTGTCTAACACAGAGGAATATACACCATGGATCCTCACTTAGCAGACCTGGGGTAGTAACTGCATTGTCATTTAAAGCCCACTATATTCTGAATTCGGCTTTGATAAGGTGCCATGCTGGAAGGTACAATGCTATCCATTGTTTTCACGTGATGACACAATGCCCTTCCACAACCACTTGGCAGCTATTTTTCAGCCCCTCCCCTTCCTCCCTTCCATTAAGTTAAAGGGTAAGTTCTGAATTTTGGACCCCTATCCCTATATCCTGCTTACTACAGGGCTTGACATCAACACCCGCCACCCGCCAAATGCGGGTAGAATTCGGCAGTGGCGTGTAACTCTGTCACTCTTACCAGCCACCGTGCAGCGTCACCGTTTTAGAGTCGTAGTGAAGAGTTCTCTCTCTCTCTCTCTCTCTCTCTCTCTCTCTCTCTCTCTCTCTCTCTCTCTCTCTCTCTCTCTCTCTCTCTCTCTCTCTCTCTCTCTCTCTCTCTCTCTCTCTCTCTGTGATTTTTGGCTGGTGAAAATGCTGAGTGGCTAGTGACTTTGGAAAACCACTAGCCACAGTGGCTGGTGAGGCAAAAAGTTAATGTCATGCCCTGCTTACCAGTGATGTTGTCGAAGTCCTTTCTCAGCGCAATCCATGCTGTTCCTCATAACGGACACCTATAGATCCAGCTAGTTAGCTGCAAAACTAAAGTAATGGGGCCACTCTTCAATCAAGCCCTGAAATACATGTTGAATCCTACTCCACAGTGCACCCAAAGCAAAGGGGTATTCTTTCCAGTATATTTAACTGTATATTTAACCTCTTAACACTTTCGCCGGCCACTGGGATCCGTCTAATCTCACTCTATAAGGCCAGCTTATCATAACAACCTTTCATTGTGCGTGTAGAGCTAAATCTATACTTTATATCAGGGGTAGGCAACCTAGGCACGCGTGCCCACATAGGCACGCAGGGGCATTTTCATTGGCACAGGGGGCAGCATAAAAAAGATATATATATATACTTTTTTATTTTTATTTTTTACTTCGCTTTGAAATATTATAGTGAAATATTTTGCACTGTTGTCGCATTTATCTTGTTGAAATCCTCCCACAGGTTCTTTTTTGTAAGTCGACTGTTTTGCACACCCCTATGACAGCTATACAGCTGTTCCCATGGTGCTCAGCTGTCAGCAGTTAGCTGGCCTCCCGCGCCTGCGCGCAGTTCCCAGGTAATCACACAGTGCTGCGGTTGCATTCTGTATGTGCCGTCTTTCATGATGGCAACCCCCGCTAAGAAAGTTAAAGCAAAGGAAATTCGGGCATTCCAGCCCTCGTGGACAGACGACTATGGGTTTGTGTGTCAGAAGGACCGTGCTGTGTATACTTTATGTTTAGAAAATGTAGTTTGCAGAACGTCAGGTGTGAAACACCATTTTGAGACAAAGCATCAAAAAAGTTAAGGCAGAATCGATTAAACGTGCCGTGGCCAGGTATGGAAAGCAAGCTAGCACCCTCAAAGTGTTCACGCCTGCTAAAAACCATGCAACTGAAGCAAGCTATTGCATTGCTCATTGCATTGCGAAATGTGGAAAGCCATTCACTGATGGCGAGTATATCAAGGAGGCTTTTCTCTGTAGCTCAGATGTTTTGTTTGAAGGCTTGCCAAACAAAGAGACAATCAAATCAAGGATAAAAGATATCCCCATGTCAGCTTGAAGTGTCGAGCGACGCATCAACGAAATGTCAGAAAATATCAGAGAACAGCAAACAGCTGGATTAAAAGATGCTCCGGTGTGCAGCTTAAAGTGACCAACTACAGCCCCCAGATAACGGAGCTCAGTAAAGCAAAACTGTTTGTCTGCATTGCACCCCCGCCCCAACTCAGATTTAGGGTTGATACAACCATCATAATAATATTATTAATAATAAGAATAACAATAATGATGTAATAATGTAAAAATGTTCATAAAAAATACCTGATTATGAAGAAAAAAAATTACGATGCATGGAATATTGTTGATATGGCACAGGCACACTAGTTACAACTATATTTCAAACTGGCACTTCATGTCAAAAAGGTTGCTGACCCCTGCTTTATATTATTGCTATCTGTCCATTGTCATTGTCAATTTTATAGCGTTGTGAAATTATGAACTATATACCGCAATGTTCTGGGGTATTTCCTGGAAGGCGAGATATAGGACGCTAAGCTAATAACGTTAAATCTAATGGTGTTTCGGCTATACACAAGCTAGAGCTAAAACTCAAAATGCATATTATCGGTATCATGGTCCACCATGAATGCATGAAAAGGGGGGCGGGGGAAGGACGTCGTTTCTGATTATTGATTACCAATAACGGCATTAGCCTCATTAGCCTCATTCGCTGAGCGGCTGGTCGGCTATCAAAGCAAGGCCCGATCAGGCTGTAATTTACATGAAAAAGCTCTTACCGTGGGCCGGTTGGATCCCAAAAAGGTTTTCCCAGTTATCGATCGACATCTGGTAGATCGTTATGTCCATTGGTTGATGCTATATTCCTTTACTGCATACTGAATTCAGCGTCCCAAAAAGTATTCCAAGCTACATGCTACAGGCATAGCTTCAGGCTAACAAAAAAGTCCACCCATGATGAAAAAAAAAAAAACACCAGTCTGTAACAGGGAACACTGCATTATCGAGACAGCGCCCCTACGAGGATCTGGCCGGTAATGCACTTTTCCGAATCCCAAGAGTGGGGTAAATCTGCAGTGCCGCTCGGTGACATTGACTAGGCTATTACAATGGAATAAAAGCCAAAACAACCTTACCACGTATATATACGTGGTTGGCCCTCAAGCGTTGGATCTGAAATGAATGTGACAACCTACCCGTGTGACAACGTCCCCCGTTCTCCCCTACACTCGGTAGTAGAAAGTTAAAATCTGAATCCAGAAGAAGAAAAAAACTTGATTAGACTCTGCCCATTGTTAGAAGCCTTGATTTGACACACAACACTGACAGGCCAATAAACTGAGCCAAATAGAAACATTATAGCTACTGTAAGGTGCAAGGGGTTGAGGGGGGTGGTTATGGGACCTGGACATCACCCCAAAAAGATGGAGAACCAGTGTTCTACATGCTCCTCTAGCTATATAAATAACATACTAAAGTGAAGGGGAAAATATAGTATGAAAAGCCTAATATGACCTCTTAACAAAAAACAGCCTAATTTTCAGATGGACACTGGACAGCCATGTATTTTTCAAGTTCCACATGGGGTGTTGAATGGGTTTCATGAACCCTGCGTGACATGGATTCAGGTAGGCGGTAGACGGCAATCTGGATATAATTTTAGTGAACGAGAGCAGGATGGTAAAATTAGGTGAGGAAAAATATTTACTTCCTGCTGTCCTCCGCAACCAGATGTTACGTGACTACAATGTACATGAAGAAAGCGTGTTATATCTGGACAATTAAGCAAATAATAGATGTATAATATGATATAATAGATGTATAATATGATCTTGAAATCCTATATCCTAAGCTGACATAAGGCAGCCGACTAACAGAGCTAGGCAGAATACCAGGAAATATATGGAAAGTTTGTTATGCTAGCCTATATTACTGAACTAGCATTGGCAGAAAACCATTGGCGACAGTGGCTCGGGAGGTAGAGCAGTCGTCTGGTAATCCGGAGGTTCGATTCCCCCTCTTCTCAGGCAGCCTGTTGAAGTGTCCTTGAGCAAGACACTTAACCCCTAATTGCTCCCGATGAGCAGGTTGGCACCTTGCATGGTTGCCTCTGCCGCCGTGTGTGAATGTGTGAGTGAATGGGTAAAATGTGAGGAACAAATTGTAAAGCACTTTGGATAAAAGCGCTATATAAATGT
>NC_140166.1:184536874-184561874 GCF_963971535.1 Notolepis coatsorum | reverse complement strand
TGAACCACTATGATTTATGTAAAAAAAAAATATTTGCAGTAATACGCAATCTTTCAAAACATGAAATAAACACAAAAAAGTGCAACAAAAGTGCAACTATTGCTAAAAACCCAATGAAATAAAAGAATAATACATAATATATGCTTCTTAGCAGATTTCTTAGCTTAACATAACAGACCTAAGTTTGGGGGAACTAATGGGATAACTGGGGTTGCAACAAAAGTGCAACTAGGGCTAAAAACCCAATGAAATTAAATAATAATAATAAATAATTATGCTTCTTAGCAGACTTCTTAGCTTAACATAACAGACCTAAGTTTGGGGGAACTAATGGGATAACTGGGATTGCAATAAAAGTGCAACTAGGGCTAAAAACCCAATGAAATAAAATAATAATAAATAAAATGCTTCTTAGCAGATTTCTTAACATAACAGACCTACGTTTGGGGGAACTAATGGGATAACTGGGGTTGCAACAAAAGTGCAACTAGGGCTAAAAACCCAATGAAATTAAATAATAATAATAAATAATTATGCTTCTTAGCAGACTTCTTAGCTTAACATAACAGACCTAAGTTTGGGGGAACTAATGGGATAACTGGGGTTGCAACAAAAGTGCAACTAGGGCTAAAAACCCAATGAAATTAAATAATAATAATAAATAATTATGCTTCTTAGCAGACTTCTTAGCTTAACATAACAGACCTAAGTTTGGGGGAACTAATGGGATAACTGGGATTGCAATAAAAGTGCAACTAGGGCTAAAAACCCAATGAAATAAAATAATAATAAATAAAATGCTTCTTAGCAGATTTCTTAACATAACAGACCTACGTTTGGGGGAACTAATGGGATAACTGGGGTTGCAACAAAAGTGCAACTAGGGCTAAAAACCCAATGAAATTAAATAATAATAATAAATAATTATGCTTCTTAGCAGACTTCTTAGCTTAACATAACAGACCTAAGTTTGGGGGAACTAATGGGATAACTGGGATTGCAATAAAAGTGCAACTAGGGCTAAAAACCCAATGAAATAAAATAATAATAAATAAAATGCTTCTTAGCAGATTTCTTAGCTTAACATAACAGACCTACGTTTGGGGGAACTAATGGGATAACTGGGGTTGCAACAAAAGTGCAACTAAGGGCTAAAAACACAATGAAATAAAATAATAATAATAAATAATATATCCTTCTTAGCAGACTTCTTAGCTTAACATGCAGGTAACTAATGGAATAACTGGGGATGATGTTTGCTCCTGACAAGAGTCTCAAAGTCTGGGGTGATGGTAGACAAAGCAACTCTGAGGTCATGCTCAATGTCCAATCTGTTCCTCCGCTTTGTCTTCAGCTGGACCAGAGCTGAGAAGCCACTTTCACAAAGATAGGTAGTGAAAAAAAGTCAAAATTTTTTTTTTTTTTTTTTTTTTACACACACATCCGCGACCCACTCAAAATGGCCCCGCGACCCACTTTTGGGTCGCGACCCACCAGTTGAGAAACACTGCTGTACAGTATCTATAAAATCCCATGTAAATCATCTGCCCTTTATTCATTTGCAAATTCAAATTCTTCACGTCTGGTAAATGTTAGCATGGTGTTATTCACCGTCAAAGATGAAAGAAAAATTATATTCTCCTTTGGTTCATTACAATTTACTCAAGCATAGTAACAGAAACAATATTTCTGACACTGGGAATACATTCCCAAGGTCCATAGAAGTCTCTAGATACCAGGGACATGCAAATGGCCCTGGTAGAAGTGGAACAATCTTCCATTTACTTGGGTATGTACTTTTAGGCGATTCTTCTGAAAATATGGCTAGGGCTAAGTGTTGACCCTGTTGAATAACTCCTCTTGAAACTTGGTTTTTGAAACATCCTTAATTCTTGGAAGATTTTCTAGACTTCCAAAAGCAGTTTTATTGGTTTAAAAGGCTGTGACATCTGACTTTCCATTATCTCCTTGTGCTAAAGAAGCCAGCTCTCTAGAAACACATCCCTTATAGACACATGGCCCAAAAGCTTAAAGAAAGAGGGCATATTGGCAAAGCCGATCACTAAGTTACCTATCGTCTATGATGCTGAAGCACAGAAAATGTACCTGTCTTAAGCCCCACCCTATTTTCTTGATCCTCCAATCACAACTCCTGTTTCCCTCTGAAGCAACCTTCATGAACCTTCATTTGTCTCCTCCAAATCACATCCTGGGAGGAGAAGAGTGTTCATGTTGGGACATACCCTATGTCAGTGGTTCTCAAACTTTTTACACCAAGTACCACCTGAGAAGGTAGCTGGCTCTCCAAGTACCACCATATGGCGGACGTTAAAATACAGTCTATTCAGCTATGCACAGTTCACGCAGGAGGCAAATGTATTCCTAATACCATTATTTATTGTTAACTTTTGTCAGACACAATGTACAAAGGGGTAGCACTAGAACTAGCAAACTCTTCAACACAACTCAAATACAATGCAAGGGGCATTGTATTTCAGCAAATGTACCTAATTCTCTCACTCACTCACTCACTCACTCACTCACTCACTCACTCACTCACTCACTCACTCACTCACTCACTCACTCACTCACTCACTCACTCACCCACCCACCCACCCACTCACTCACTCACTCACTCACTCACTCACTCACTCACTCACTCACTCACTCACTCACTCACTCACTCACTCACTCACTCACTCACTCACTCACTCACTCACTCACTCACTCACTCACTCACTCACTCACTCACTCACTCACACAGCAAGCAATTGTCCTTCATTCTCTCTCTCACACACACACACACACACACACACACACACACACACACACACACACACACACACACACACACACACACACACACACACACACACACACACACACACACACAGCATGTTGTTGTCCATTGACAACTCACATAAGCAGGGCCGAACTGGGGAAATAATTCAGGCTGGGAAATATAGTGTGAAATATAGCCCCAGTCAGGCCACTTTCTAAGTGGGGGTCCCCCACCAGGAATTATTTTGTTACAAAGACTTAATTTCCTGCATTCTGGTGCAGGATTTATTTAAATTTTTACCCTTTAAATCAAATCAAATCAAATCAAATTTATTTATAGGGCCCGACAACACACGTTAATGTCCCCATGGGCCGTACAGGTCTTCTTTAAACAAGTCAAGAAGACAACATAACAATAAGTCAAGAACAGAACAAGAACACAATAGGGTCCAAACATTTTTTTAGATGAATGCAAATAAATGAAAGAATGCAAGCACTCCCAGACATACCCCACGCGAAGGTAAGGAAAAACTCACTAAAACCTAACAATAGGGAAAAAAGCTCCACAGGCGGTGTGGAGGAGAGAAACCTTAGAAGGGCCATTCAAGGGGGGATCTCCCTTCTTAGATGTTGGTGATAGTAGTGTTGCAGACGGACAGTTGGTAAGCATGCACTCATGTGTGTGGTGAAACACAGATGAGTGCATGCAATAGCAACTGTACATTTTGAAAAATTAAAGATAGAGCAAATAGCGATAGCAACTGAACATTTTGAAAGATTAAAGATAGAGTTGATAGCGGATCTATTTGAGGCACAGGGGCGGCGTAAAGAGGGTCACGTCCTCCCCGTCTTAGTCACGGGACATTCAACACTCCGGTCGTTGCTCAGGGACAGCCGGAGACAGGGAGATAGGGGGTGGCGCAGAGAGGGTCGCGGACTCCTCGACATCATCGCGGGACATCCGGCACTCCGGTCACCACTACGAGACCTCCGGAGACAGGGGGGCACGCAGAGGGGGTCGCAATCTCCCGGCCTTCGTCACGGGACGTCCAACACTCCGGTCAATACTCCAGGACAGCAAGTCATAGGAAGACAGGGAGACGGGACAGGCGTTAGACAGCTCATGAGATTGTAGTAGGCGGACATAGCAATAGATACAAGTGGTAGGCATATATGTGAATGGAGTAGATATATGAAGTAAGCGTATTATGTGAATAGAATAGAAGTACTTAACCCAGCAATGAAACCGCGTTGACTGTTAATCTGTTAACAGTCTGTTAATCTGTTAACAGTCTGTTAATCAGTTGAATTTAAATTCCAGTGTTTGTGATTAAAAAAAAAAAAAAAAATTAAAAAAACACATTCAATACATTTTCGAATTGTAACCCTTTAAATGCCAGTTTGTGTGATGGCATCACAAATTATTGTAAAGAAAACACAAAAAGTAAAATATTTTCAATATATCAAATGCAAAGTACATTTTTCTGGGGGGGATTATTACAGGCTAGGCATGTGTCAATGATTAGCAACAACACAGATTTTGATGAATTTTTTGTAATGTCAGATTTAACAACAACTCTTTTCAGAAAAGTGGGAGTATTTCATTTTTTATCTGACATTACAAAAAAATCTAAAAATATAAATGGTTATGATCAGGGCTGAAGTTGAATAAAAGATTTATGACTGTTTAGACTGCATTACTCTCTGTCACAGTGATCTCATGGGCCCCGTTCCCCGTACCTGGATAACTGAGTTAGCCGGATAACTTTCGGTTAAGTCTGACTTAAGCCGGACTTTCCGGCTCCCCGTACCTGGATTTTCCAAATCACCATGACAACAGATCCAAAAGTTTGAGCCTGGTCGAAAGCAGGGTTTAAGTTCAAGTTAGCCGGATCAACCATCGCCACGCCCCCGCAAAGGAGTGACAGCGCGTTTCCTGAAATTATTCCCACAGTCTAGGATCTGCGTTATACCATCCTGAATTACGTTTTTGTGCTCCATTCTTCCAGAGGGGTCTTTTGAAATGTAAAATAGACCCAAAATGCTGATACTAAATTCACTTTGTCCTAAATAATGCACGTTATATACCGTGGCGCTCGCTCGGTGCAACAACAACAAAATAAAGAATATTCTAAACACGGGTCTCTCGTTCATTAATGTATAAACAATGAATTTATCCCATCTGGCACAGTGGCGTAGCGGTAGTGCTCAATCCTGTCAACCCAGCGACCCGTGTTCGAAACCCCGTGTTTCCAATATAATCTTTTGGAATATAATATTAATGATTATACGCAAAGGTAGCCTAGTTTTAAGTCAAAATATTATAAATCTACATGCATTGAGGATGTCATTCTTTATATAGCTCTCAACGTGCACCAAATTGAATTATTCCTATATTGCAAAAAGAAGGAGACGACTGGGTTTCGAACCCCGGTCGTCTGCGTGAAAGTCAAAAGAAGAACCCGTTACACCACAGAGAAGATAAGTAAAAGATCGACCATACATCAATCAATGGGTAAGGGAGCCGTATCGTTATTCTGTATAACAGTTTTACTAATTATTTTCGCTAGCAAGATCTCATTTGATTATTCAATCCAGCAGGCAAGTTTAAAGAAATATAATCTGATTGATTGAGGTAACGAGGGACTTAAAATTAGCCTATAGATAACGCATTTAACTTGTTGGCGAGGCGATTGAGCCGTACTGCAATATGTTACTAAAGTTTTAAATCAATTAATCAATCAATGCCGCTAGAGAATCAGGATCTCTGCTCTCGACACTTGCTGCCTTCTCGGCTGAGGCGGGCACGCGCACTTATCCTGGGTCTCAAGTCTGGCTTGAGTTAACGAGACTGAATCCACCTTCGAGGAACAGGAAAATCCCGGCTTCAAACATCGGGTTAACTGAATCTGGATAATGACATCTTGATCGACTTAGTTGAACCAGGTACGGGGAACGGGGCCCTGGGCCCCGTTCCCCGTACCTGGATAACTGAGTTAGCCGGATAACTTTCGGTGAAGTCTGACTTAAGCCGGACTTTCCGGTTCCCCGAACCTGGATTGTCCAAATCACCATGACAACAGATCCAAAAGTTTGAGCCTGGTCGAAAGCAGGGTTTAAGTTCAAGTTAGCCGGATGAACCATCGCCACGCCCCCGCAAAGAAGTGACAGCGCGTTTCCTGAAATTATTCCCACAGTCTAGGATCTGCGTTATACCATTCTGAATTACGTTTTTGTGCTCCATTCTTCCAGAGGGGTCTTTTGAAATGTAAAATAGACCCAAAATGCTGATACTAAATTCACTTTGTCCTAAATAATGCACGTTATATACCGTGGCGCTCGCTCGGTGCGATGTACACATTATGTGGTTATTTTAATTGTAACTGGGATTAAGATGTCTGATGAGATGCGCTGTTTGACGGATTTGAGAAATTGAATGAGCCGTTGACGTCACATTAATGAATGAGCATAAAGAGATAAAACTTCATTCAAAATAAAGAATATTCTAAACACGGGTCTCTCGTTCATTAATGTATAAACAATGAATTTATCCCATCTGGCACAGTGGCGCAGCGGTAGTGCTCAATCCTGGCAACCCGGCGACCGGTGTTCGAAACCCCGTGTTTCCAATATAATCTTTTGGAATATAATATTAATGATTATACGCCAAAGTAGCCTAGTTTTAAGTTAAAATATTATAAATCTACATGCATTGAGGATGGCATTCTTTATATAGCTCTCAACGTGCACCAAATTGAATTATTCCTACATCGCAAAAAGAAGGGAAAGACTAGGTTTCGAACCCCGGTCGTCTGCGTGAAAGTCAAAAGAAGAACCCGTTACACCACAGTGGAGATAAGTAAAAGATCGACCTTACATCAATCAATGGGTAAGAGAGCCGTATCGTTATTCTGTATAACAGTTTAACTAATTATTTTCGCTAGCAAGATCTCATTTGATTATTCAATCCAGCAGGCAAGTTTAAAGAAATATAATCTGATTGATTGAGGTAATGAGGGACTTAAAATTAGCCTATAGATAACGCATTTAACTTGTCGGCGAGGCGATTGAGCCGTACTGCAATATGTTAATAAAGTTTTAAATCAATTAATCAATCAATGCCGCTAGAGAATCAGGATCTCTGCTATCGATACGTGCTGGCTTTTCAACTGGAGCGGCCGCGCGCACTTATCCTGGGTCTCAAGTCTGGGTTGAGTTAACGAGACTGAATCCACCTTCGAGGAACAGTTAAATCCCGGCTTCAAACATCGGGTTAACTGAATCTGGATAATGACATCTTGATCGACTTAGTTGAACCAGGTACGGGGAACAGGGCCCTGGTTGTTCCCCACTTAGGTTATCTAACTATCGCGACACCACAACTAGAAACACTGGCCTGACCTTCTTCTAAGTTCAGTGGCCTGACTGCAATTTTTTTTTGTGTGCTTTTTATCAAATGTTTTCAAGTACCACCAGCAGTACCACCAAGTACCACTAGTGGTACGCGTACCACAGTTTGAGAACCACTGCCCTATGTGTTTCTTATGGAGATAGGCAAAGTTAAACAAATATCGCTATTTCAAATTTAACATTAATAATGATGAATGAGACATGTTATTGAAGTGATAACACAGAACGCTATTATTTTCTGTCCAGAGCTATATATGTCTTTCTGCTTGATAGAAGACAGTAGAATGTTGTCCAGGGAAAACACACACTGTGATCTCCAGACTCCCAGGTTACTCCCAGGTTACATCAGCTTGTCCACAGCCTGCCTGCTTTATGGTGAGAGGGGTCACTCAACTCTACATCACATTCCTCTCTCCCTCTGTCTCTCTCTCCTCTCTTTCTCTCTCCTTTCTCTCTCCTCTCTCTTTCCTTCTCTAATTTCTTTCCCCTATCTCTCTCTCCTCTCGTTCTCTCCTTTCTCTCGATCCTTTCTCTCTCCTCTCTGTCTTTCTCTCTCTCTCCTTTCTCTCTCTCTCTCTCTCTCTCTCTCTCTCTCTCTCTCTCTCTCTCTCTCTCTCTCTCTCTCTCTCTCTCTCTCTGTCTAAATCCAGGTCAACAGCCATGTAAACGTTGATTGAGTAAGGGCAACCCCAATGGTTTTGCGTAAGCCTTGCCGTCTCCCTCTCACTTGCACGCAATCTTTTATTATTCTTTTTTAATCCTCTTTTTCTCCGCCTGATTTTCGGTGCTTTTTATTCCCATCCCAATTTAGTCGTTATGCCAATTCCCCCCTCCCCTACCTGGTCGTTGTGCAAATGTGCCCCCTACTGGTCGGTCAAGGGAGCCCTGAGGTCTACCACATGCTTCCTCCGACACATGCGGAGACAGCCAGCGGCTCTCTTTTCACCTGGCAGCGAGGACTCTCATTGGTGAAGTGTAACGCGTGGGAGGTCACGCTGCCTTCACCACTTCCTGTCTTTTGCTGTGCAGGCGCCCTGACCTGACCTGTAGGAGTCGCTGTCCACAACGCCAGATTACCACCCACGACTTCCCTCCCGCTAACTCAGCCAAACGAGTTAGTATGACGGCTGGCCCAAGCCGGAGGCAAGGCACGCAATCTCCCATCACGCCACTTCAACATTACTTGGTAGCTAACAAACCGGTGTAGGCTACTATTACTGGGGTCCACACAAATCAATACAATACAATAAAATCAATACAATACAATCAATACAATACAATACACCTCAATAACACATACAAATATTATAATAAAATATCTAAGTTTACCAATGGTAAATGGTAAATGGCTGCTTTTTTATATAGCGCTTTTATCCAAAGCGCTTTACAATTTTGTTACTCACATTTTTACCCATTCACTCACACATTCACTCACACATTCACACACTGACGGCGGAGGCAACCATGCAAGGTGCCAACCTGCTCATCTGGAGCAATTAGGGGTTAAGTGTCTTGCTCAATGACACATTGACACGCTGCCGCGGAGGAGCGGGAATCGAACCGGGAACCTCCGGATTGCCAGACGACTGCTCTACCTCCTGAGCCACCAATCACACTGACAGTACCATTCTTTCTTATATGATTTTTAAGGTGTTTTTTTAAATGTCTGTTTTTCTTCAACCCTAGTTAGTGCAGGTGGTAAGGAATTCCATGCAGTCATGGCTCTATACATCACAGTCCTTTTCATTGCATTTGTTCTTGGCATCCTTACAGTACATCTTTCCATTGACACATGCCTGGTGGAGTAACTGTGTCTGTTTATTGTGAATTGTATCTCGTCATATAGACAAGCAGGTTTTTTGTTCTTATATATATTTCTAAAAAACATTATGATATTTACATTTAGTCTTTGTTCTACCATTAACCATGACAGTTTTTCATGCATACTTACTATGTTTGACCTTTTCCTACAATTCAGAGCAAGGCGCGCTGCTTTGTTCTGTGTCATTTGTAGTTTTCCCAGTTTTTCTCTTCCAGCACTTCCCCAGATCACCGGACAGTAATCCAGATGTGAAAGGATCAGAGCCTGGATAACATGGATCACTGACTCTGGAGTTAGGAATTCTGCACATCTTCTAATTTACGCCAGCCCTCTCCCCATTTTTTTGGTTATGTTATTTATATGCGTTGACCAGCTCAGATGACTGTCCAATGTTATACCTAGTAACTTTGCTTCTTCTACCTGTTCAATTTCAGTTCCCCCCATCATAATCTTTTATTTTGGATTAGCAATTAGCATATGGTGAGAACTCATTAAAATACACTTTGTTTTTGCTATGTTTAAAACCATTCTATTCGCTCTAATACACTCTTCTACTTTTTGTAGCTCTTTATTTAGTGCCACACCCAGATCTTCCACAGAGGAGGACGCCATGTACAGGGTTGTATCGTCCGCATATATAGCCACCTTTGCTTGCTCTAAAATTAACTAAAATTAACTAAAATTTATTAATTAAATTAGTGAAAAGGAGCAGTAAAGTGCATTGTAGTATACAGTACATGAAGATAGCGAGTATATATATATGACAAAGCTAAAGCTGGACTAAATATGCTAAGCTAATGTATGTACAGATGTCCTTGATGATACTGTATGCCTTCCTCCAACATTGTTTGTGCTGGACAGTCTCCATTGCAAGGTGTGGTGTACTGGTGACGCATTTGGGCGGTTTTCATCACCCTCTACAGTGCTTTCTGGTCCGAGGCAGAGCAGTTGCCATACCATACTGTGATGCAGTTAGTGAGTATGCTTTCTATGGTGCATCGGTAGAAGTTCACCAGAAACTGAGGAGAGAGATGGGCTTTGCTCAGTCTCTTCAGGAAGAAGAGACGCTGGTGAGCTTTCTTGACCAGTATCGAGGTGTTGAGGGCCCAAGAGAGGTCCTCAGAGATGTGGACACCCATGGATTTGAAGCTGGAGACATGCTTGACCTCCATCCTGTTGACACGGATGGGGTCATGCATGCTTTGATCTTTCTGAAGTCCACGATGAGCTCCTTGGTTTTATTTTGTGTAGGGCCATGTTGTTGTCTGCCCACCACACCACCAGGTGCTGGACCTCCTCCCTGTAGGCTGACTCATTGTTGTTTTTGAGACCCACCACCGTTGTGTCGTCTGCAAACTTGGTAATGGTGTTGGAGCCATGTACAGGATTGTAGTCCTGGGTGAAGGGGGTGTAGAGGAGAGGGCCCAGCACACAACCTTGTGGAACACACATGTTCAGGGTGAGCATGTAGGAGGTGAGATTGTCTAACCTAACATACTGGGGTCTGTTGGTTAGGATGTCAAGTATTCAGTTGCAGACGGAGATGATGTCAATGTCCTTGGTTTCCACAAGGTCACCAAGTTTGGAGATGAGTTTGGAGGGAATGATGGTGTTGAATGCTGAGCTAAAGTTGATGAACAGCATTCTCACATGGGTGTTGCTGTCACCCAGGTGGGAAAGGGTTGAGTGTAGCGCTGAGGAGATGGCATCCTCCTTGCTCCATTTCTCACGGTAGGCAAATTGGTATTTATCCAGTGAGGGTGATAGGCCAGATTTGAGATGAGCCAGGACTAGCCTCTCGAAGCACTTCATGATGATGGAGGTGAGTGTAACAAGGCGGAAATCATTAAGGCTCGCTGCAGAGGACTGTTTAGGAACCGCCACGATGGAGGTGGTTATGAAGCATGCTGGGACAACTGCCTGGGCTAGTGACAGGTTGAAGAACTCAGTCAGCTGCTCAGCGCAGGCCCTGAGCACACGGCCAGGGATGCCATCAGGGCCAGTAGCCTTATGTGCATTAGTCTGGCTCAGTGCATCACACAGAGTGAGGGGTTGGTGCTCAGCAGGGAGAACAGCCTTAATGGCCGCCTCCTGGTTGTCCCTGTCAAAGCAGGCGTAAAGGTTAATGAGCTCATCAGGGAGGGAGGGGTCAGTGGTTGGGGGAGAGTTGTTGGTGGGTTTATAATCCGTAATGGCCTGGATACCCTGCCACATGCATCAGGGGTTGGAGTTATTGAAGTTCTCCTCAATCCTTGGCTTGTGGCTGTGCTTGTCCCGCTTGATGCCCCTTCTCAGGTCAGCCCTGTCTGAACAGTAGGCCTGTGCATCACCAGATCTAAAAGCAGTTGTCATTCACAACTCCAAGTCACCAGGCTTTCCTTCCCCTGTCTCCCTTGTTTGCCCCCCCCACTCTCCCTCTCTCTACCAAGCAGGAGTGTGGGAGTGTGGGGACTGGGAGTCAGGCGATCAGCTGTTCCATATCCAATCAGCCCTGCCATAAAAGACTGGACACTACTCTTCCACTTTGCCAGATCATTGACTAGTCGAGTCCTATGCCTTTTCATTTGGATACCTATTGATATTCCGTGTGCTGTCTTTTTTGATTTTGTAACTTCAATTTATTGTCTCCTTTATATCACAGTCTCGGCCTGACTACCCCACCTGATGAACCTGCCTGCTCCTTTATGTTATCCTTGGATTTTTGCTCTTTGTTTTGTCCCGTGAGTTTTTAGAATCTTTGTGTTCCCAGGCAATTGGACTTTAATTGTTCCTGTGGTTTCTTTTGATACTTTGTTTAATTAGTTTTTTGACAAAGCTTGGCGTTGATTTTTGTTTTGACATTTATTCCATTTATTCCATTTTATTCCTAGTATTCCCATGTTCCATATATCTTTGCATAATAAATATATTTGGGGTTTTACTCCATTCTTCGTCTCTACTCGCTCTGTGTCTGCGTTTGGGTTCTGACTTGTATATCCGTTCCAGCAGTAGCCTTCAGCAGTAGATGGACCTCTCTGTTCATCCACATGGACCTCTCTGTTCATCCACCTGGACCTCTGTTCATCCACATGGACCTCTGTTCATCCACATGGACCTCTCTGTTCATCCACCTGGACCTCTCTGTTCATCTACATGGACCTCTCTGTTCATCCACATGGACCTCTCTGTTCATCCACATGGACCTCTCTGTTCATCCACCTGGACCTCTCTGTTCATCCACATGGACCTCTCTGTTCATCCACCTGGACCTCTCTGTTCATCCACATGGACCTCTCTGTTCATCCACATGGACCTCTGTTCATCCACCTGGACCTCTCTGTTCATCCACATGGACCTCTGTTCATCCACATGGACCTCTCTGTTCATCCACATGGACCTCTCTGTTCATCCACATGGACCTCTGTTCATCCACATGGACCTCTCTGTTCATCCACCTGGACCTCTGTTCATCCACATGGACCTCTGTTCATCCACATGACGTCTCTGTTCATCCACGTGGACCTCTGTTCATCCACATGGACCTCTCTGTTCATCCACCTGGACCTCTGTTCATCCACATGGACCTCTGTTCATCCACAGGGACCTCTCTGTTCATCCACATCGACCTCTGTTCATCTACATGGACCTCTCTGTTCATCCACATGGACCTCTCTGTTCATCCACATGGACCTCTCTGTTCATCCACATGTACCTCTCTGTTCATCTACATGGACCTCTGTTCATCTACCTGGACCTCTGTTCATCCACATGGACCTCTCTGTTCATCCACATGGACCTCTCTGTTCATCCACATGGACCTCTCTGTTCATCCACATGTACCTCTCTGTTCATCCACATGGACCTCTGTTCATCCACATGGACCTCTGTTCATCCACATGGACCTCTCTGTTCATCTACATGGACCTCTCTGTTCATCCACATGGACCTCTCTGTTCATCCACATGGACCTCTCTGTTCATCCACATGGACCTCTCTGTTCATCCACATGGACCTACCTCTCTGTTCATCTACATGGACCTCTCTGTTCATCCACATGGACCTCTGTTCATCTACATGGACCTCTCTGTTCATCCACATGGACCTCTCTGTTCATCCACATGGACCTCTCTGTTCATCCACATGAAACCAAGGCATGTGGGGGAGCGAGAGGAGGCATGTGGCCGTCTCTTGCTACCAAACTGGCGCTCCATGCTCCCCATGGACAACAGAGACAGACACCGATAGAAGAGGGGTTTGGAAAGAAAACAAGAGTAGTTAGCTATGTGGGTGGCAATGAATTTAGTCAGGAGATATAGGCTACAGCTGTGACAGTGTTAGATTAACCAAATAGGCTATTCTAAAGAAACAGTCAATTATTCTGCAAGCACTGGACATTTTTGCGAGGCAGTGTTGTAGTCAAGTCATTAAATCTCTAGTCTGAGTCGAGTCTCGAGTCCCCAGTGTTCGAGTCCAAGTCCGAGTCACCAAAGAAGAGCCAGAGTCGAGTCCGAGTCGAGTCCCCATTACCCTAGTCCGAGTCTGAGTCCAAGTCATCAAGGTTGAGTCCACTCCACTCTGGCAGTGAAAGAGCTGACATACAAATAAAAAAAGGTCTACATTAAACATAAATGACACAGCGGTCACCATTTCAAAGGACGTTTATTTACTTTGCCATTAATATAGCCATCAATATCTTATGCCAAATGATTAGGGCATATTACAATTTATTTTTAAAATAAACAACTGTATTTATCTGCACCTTCTGAGTCCGAATGCAGTCAATGCTTGAGTCAGAGTCCTGAAACTCAGTCCAGGACTCAGACACACATGAATAAGATGTTCACATACTGACAGAAGTGGCACCAGTATGTCTTGGGGTTAAACTGAATTGTCAGGTTCTTTGACGGCTGTTTCATCAGCATCTCTCCTTGCCTTTGCCAGGCAGAGGCTGAAAGAGACACAGATGAGAGATGGCTATGCATGTGGTGATGAATTTAGTGAGGATATCACATTAAATGGTAAATTAATTCATCATCACTTGTCACCTATTGCACTTTGGAATAATGAAACACATCAGCAAAGTTGAACAAATACTCATTGTCAAGAGGTGAACAGAAAAGTAGCATAAACAGAAATATAAAATCTTACTACTTAATAATTTACTAAATCGAAATTATTCTGCATCCACTAAAGATTATAAGACAATAGTGATGATGTCCATCAGAAATAAGATGTAAACCTAGTAACCTAGTAAGCCTCCAGCAGGTCAGCTTCGCATGCTGTTTCATCTGCAGCTCATATTAAACACCCACTCCACTCTGCTCTTTCTGAGCAGCCAGTGATTTAACATTGCTACATATTTTGGGAGCATGTCTATGTTCCCCCAGCCCTATGTTCCCCCAGCCCTATGTTCCCCCAGCCCTATGTTCCCCCAGCCCTATGTTCCCCCAGCCCTATTCTCCCCCAGCCCTATGTTCCCCCAGCCCTATGTTCCCCCAGCCCTATGTTCCCACAGCCCTATGTTCCCCCAGCCCTATGTTCCCACAGCCCTATGTTCTCACAGCCCTATGTTCCCACAGCCCTATGTTCCCACAGCCCTATTCTCCCCCAGCCCTATGTTCCCCCAGCCCTATGTTCCCACAGCCCTATGTTCCCCCAGCCCTATGTTCCCACAGCCCTATGTTCCCACAGCCCTATTCTCCCCCAGCCCTATGTTCCCACAGCCCTATGTTCTCACAGCCCTATGTTCCCACAGCCCTATGTTCCCACAGCCCTATGTTCTCACAGCCCTATGTTCCCACAGCCCTATGTTCCCACAGCCCTATTCTCCCCCAGCCCTATGTTCTCCCAGCCCTATGTTCCCCCAGCCCTATGTTCCCCCAGCCCTATGTTCCCCCAGCCCTATGTTCCCCCAGCCCTATGTTCCCCCAGCCCTATGTTCTCCCAGCCCTATGTTCCCCCAGCCCTATGTTCCCCCAGCCCTATGTTCCCCCAGCCCTATGTTCCCACAGCCCTATGTTCTCCCAGCCCTATGTTCCCACAGCCCTATGTTCCCACAGCCCTATTCTCCCCCAGCCCTATGTTCCCCCAGCCCTATGTTCCCCCAGCCCTATGTTCCCACAGCCCTATTCTCCCCCAGCCCTATGTTCTCCCAGCCCTATGTTCCCCCAGCCCTATGTTCCCACAGCCCTATTCTCCCCCAGCCCTATGTTCCCCCAGCCCTATGTTCCCCCAGCCCTATGTTCCCACAGCCCTATGTTCCCACAGCCCTATTCTCCCCCAGCCCTATTCTCCCCCAGCCCTATGTTCCCACAGCCCTATTCTCCCCCAGCCCTATGTTCCCCCAGCCCTATGTTCCCACAGCCCTATGTTCCCACAGCCCTATTCTCCCCCAGCCCTATTCTCCCCCAGCCCTATGTTCCCACAGCCCTATTCTCCCCCAGCCCTATTCTCCCCCAGCCCTATGTTCCCCCAGCCCTATGTTCCCCCAGCCCTATGTTCCCACAGCCCTATGCACCCAAGCTTTTTGTCTTTTGTGAAAGTTTGTTCGAGGACGGCCAGTTGCTCTGAGAGAAAAAATACAGCATTTGCTCCTTTGACCAATAGTCGTGCCGTTCATCTTGACTGACATTATTATTAACACTGTGGTTGGCTGATGTACAGTAGTGGTAGCCGCAGGTGCTTTTGCTGATGCAACATCAACAGGATGCTAGGCGTAGTGCTAACATTAGCTTGCTGAGGAGTACCGGCAGCTTGTGAGAAGTGATGGTGCGCAAGAAGAAGCTGCGGTACGCAAAAGAGTCAAATGTAGAAGTGCTGATACTGTGTACCAGTGAGTACTGGGCCACTTTAACCACTGAACCTGTTTGTAGCAAATATAGCACTTGAATGATTATTTACAAATGTATAGTTGACACCTCATCTGCACTTAGGATGTTTAATCTGTTCTTGAAAACTGCAGTTAACGTCATGTCATTTCTCTTCAGGTGTAGGAAGATATGAAGCAACCATTCTGTCAAAGGTTGCTGACGGACCCCAAATCCACATACGTTTGAGTGAGATCCCCATCCTACGGTTTCGTAGTTAAGTCACAGAGTGTGTGTGTGTGTGTGTGTGTGTGTGTGTGTGTGTGTGTGTGTGTGTGTGTGTGTGTGTGTGTGTGTGTGTGTGTGTGTGTCATCAGTGGAGGCTGCTGACCAAATTTTTAGGTAAAGCACAAATTATTATATTATATATTAAATTATATTTTTTAAACATCCCCAACGCTGCAACACCCCCATTTCTCCCAGGTGTCAGGCTCCTCTGTGAGGTTTTTGTCCGTTGCTCACCTACTCGCTCTGTTCCTTTAAGCCTACTCGCTCTGTTCCTTTAGTTTTCTGTTAATCAATTGCATTCTCCTCACCTCACTAGCCCCCACCCTCACGTTCGTTACTCTCGTTTGCTCTTCAGCAGCCACACCCTTGGACTACCTGTCATGATGTGTTTGATTGGTCTGGTGCCGAACACACACTTCTAGTTAAATGATCAATTACCTTCACGCACCTGATGTGTATTCTAATTAGCACCCCTTTGGGCTTTAAGTACCTCGCTCTTCCCCTCTGGCCTTGTCGGGTCGTTCCTTATCATATCTCTTTCACCTAACTCCTTCGGGAGGTTCTCTGTCTATAGGCTCCTACGGGAGTTTCTGTTTTCTGTCTGCATGCTGTCTTATCTCCGGCGTGAGACGAGGTGCAAGCTTTGGCCACCTGTCGCCGTTGCCTGGAGAGAGACATTCTACTGCGCTCTCTAATTCTCTACGGGAGGTATTCCAGTGTTTCACCCCAGACCTCCGCGCCAGATGCGCTCAAGCCTTCGCCACCTGTCGCCGTTTGCCTGGAAGGAGACACCGTACTGCGCTCTCTAAACCTCTACGGGAGGTATTCCGGTGTTCCACTCCAGACCTCCGCGCAGCAGATGCGTTCTCCGTACCGGCGCGTACTCCAAGCAGACGCGCATCCAGACCTCCGCGCAGCAGACGCGCTCTTCACTCCAGACGCGCATCCAGACGCGCATCCAGACCTCCGCGCAGCAGACGCGCTCTTCACTCCAGACGCGCATCCAGACGCGCATCCAGACCTCCGCGCAGCAGACGCGCTCTTCACTCCAGACGCGCATCCAGACGCGCATCCAGACCTCCGCGCAGCAGACGCGCTCTTCACTCCAGACGCGCATCCTGACGCGCATCCAGACCTCCGAGCCAGACGCGCTCTCCGTACCGGCGCGCACTCCAGACAGCCGCGCACCACTCAGTATTCCGCTTGGACAACCCGTTCCCCGTAGCGACGCGCTCGCCCTGTTTGATCCTGCTCTCTTTACGCACAGCGCCTGGGTGAGTTTTGCAAGACTGTCTTTTGACCCTATCGTTTTTCGTGTGTGTAAACACTGAAGAGATCCTGCCTTTTTGTTTCAGCCTGTCACTCTCCCTGTGCCTGTTTTTTGGATTGTTCATTTGGGATAATATTTGCTTGAACATCGCTCACTGTGTGTATTCACACCGAAGATATTATCACTTGGATTATTATTGGGACTTCGCTCACTGTGTGTATTCACACCGAAGATATTATCACTTGGATTATTATTGGGACTTCGCTCACAGTGTGTTTTAGCACCGAAGATTCTATCACGTGGATTTGTTGTTGGGACATTACTCACAGTGTGTATTTACACCGAAGATTCAGTCACTTGGATTACTTTGTTTTGGGACAAGTCACTTCTCCTGTCACCTGCTCTGTTCCCAACTGTACTCTGAGCTAACCCGCTCCCTCTCTCCCTCTTGGTCCTGTTACCACCTCGGAGAGTTGCCGAGAGGATTCTGCAGAGCGGCTCTGACGTCACCGTCTGATCCCTCAGACGAGCCTTCCCGGGAGAAGCTGCAGAGCAGCAACATTATTCTAATGCTTGTATCCCAGGCTTTGTCTGTTTTCTCTGTCCCTGTAAGCAGCTCCAGCCCTCGCCCTGTTCCAAGGCCTTACCCTGTTTCCTCCTAGTCCTCCTAGTCATCCCTGTCCTGTCCTCCTAGTCCTCCCTGTCCCCAGCCCGCCTCCGCGGGCCTCTGTCCCTGTTTTCCCCACTCTAGTCCTCCTAGTCCTCCCTTTCCAGTCCTTCTAGTCCTCCTTGTCCTCCCTGTCCCCAGCCCGCCTCCGCGGGCCTCTGTCCCTGTTTCCCCTCTCTAGTCCTCCTAGTCCTCCCTGTCCAGTCCTTCCAGTCCTCCTAGTCCTCCCTGTTCCTGCCTGTTCCCCTGCCCTGGCCCAGTCCGTTAGCCTTCCCTAGCCTTCCCCTTAGCCAGCTCGCCTCTTAAAGGCACTGGTCCTTTTCCCTTCTTGTTTCCCTGTGATTTGTGTTCTCCCTTAAAGGGACTGTGCCGTTTTTCTGTGTGTTTCAATAAATGCCCAGTTCTTGGCTTACTCTCATACCTGTCTTGTGTTGTGCGATTGGGGTCGGTTACAAACCATAACAGTACGACCCGACCAATCGACGACCCCAGCCAGCACAGACGGTGTATGTTGAGTTTGCCTTTTTTTTCTGCCCTGTTAGCCCTGTTAGCTCCCCTGTTAGCTTGTTAGTCTCCCCTGTTAGCTCCCCTGTTTAGCCTGTTAGTCTTTCCTGTTAGCCCTGTTAGCTTCCCTGTTAGCCCTGTTAGCTCCCCTGTTAGCTTGTTAGTCTCCCCTGTTAGCTCCCCTGTTTTGCTTCCCTGTTAGCCTCGTTAGCTCCTCTGCAGCTTGTTAGGCCTCTACTACCAGCATGGCCCCAGTCTGCTAGCTTTGCCCCGGCTGCTAGCACAGCCTCTATGTTAATGCAGCCCTTGCTGCTGGCATAGGCCCTGTAGCTAGCCATGCCCAGGCAGCTAACCCAGTCCCTCTGCATGGCCCCAGTCTGCTAGCTTAGCCCCGGCTGTTAGCACAGCCTCTATGTTAATGCAGCCCTTGCAGCTAGCATAGGCCCTGTAGCTAGCCATGCCCAGGCAGCTAACCCGGTCCCTCTGCATGGCCTCCACTTTTTGTGTAGCCTTCCCACTGCTAGGACTGCCCTTTCAGCTAGCAAGGTCAGTTTTCTCCCACTGCTAGGACTGCCCTTTCAGCTAGCAAGGTCAGTTTTTTCCCACTGCTAGGACTGCCCTTTCAGCTAGCAAGGTCAGTTTTTCCCACTGCTAGGACTGCCCTTTCAGCTAGCAAGGTCAGTTTTCTCCCACTGCTAGGACTGCCCTTTCAGCTAGCAAGGTCAGTTTTCCCACTGCTAGGACTGCCCTTTCAGCTAGCAAGGTCAGTTTTTCCCACTGCTAGGACTGCCCTTTCAGCTAGCAAGGTCAGTTTTCTCCCACTGCTAGGACTGCCCTTTCAGCTAGCAAGGTCAGTTTTTCCCACTGCTAGGACTGCCCTTTTCAGCTAGCAAGGTCAGTTTTCTCCCACTGCTAGGACTGCCCTTTCAGCTAGCAAGGTCAGTTTTCCCACTGCTAGGACTGCCCTTTCAGCTAGCAAGGTCAGTTTTTTCCCACTGCTAGGACTGCCCTTTCAGCTAGCAAGGTCAGTTTTCCCACTGCTAGGACTGCCCTTTCAGCTAGCAAGGTCAGTTTTCCCACTGCTAGGACTGCCCCTTCAGCTAGCAAGGTCAGTTTGCTCCCACTGCTAGGACTGCCCCTTCAGCTAGCAAGGTCAGTTTGCTCCCACTGCTAGGACTGCCCCTTCAGCTAGCAAGGTCAGTTGCTCCCACTGCTAGGACTGCCCCTTCAGCTAGCAAGGTCAGTTTGCTCCCACTGCTAGGACTGCCCCTTCAGCTTGCAAGGTCAGTTCCCCACAGCTAGGACTGTCCTTCCAGCTAGCTTGTTCTCTCATGCTGGTCCAGCCCTGTCTGCCAGCCTAGCTCCGGCAGCTAGCGCAGCCTCTATGTTAATGTAGCAATACAGCTAGCATAGGCCCTGTAGCTATCAGTGCCCTGGCAGCTACCCTTTCCCTCTGCTAGCCCCTTCCCTGTTCCCCTCTCCAGTGCCCCTGTTCCAGCCCTGTCTGCTAGCCTAGCTCCGGCAGCTAGCGCAGCCTCTATGTTAATGTAGCAGTACAGCTAGCATAGGCCCTGTAGCTATCAGTGCCCTGGCAGCTACATTTTCCCTCTGCTAGCCCCTTCCCGGTGCTCCTCTAGTTACCCCTCAGCTCCTCTAGTTACCCCTCAGCTCCTCTAGTTACCCCTCAGCTCCTCTAGTTACCCCTCTGCTCCTCTAGTTACCCCTCTGCTCCTCTAGTTACCCCTCAGCTCCTCTAGTTACCCCTTCTGCTACCCTGGTTACCCCTCAGCTACCCTGTTCCTTTGCTAGCCCCACTTTTGTTGTAGCTTCCCCTGCTAGCATGGCCCAGTACTTTTTGTTTGTTGCCTTGTTTTTTTCCCCCCTGCCCCTCTGTTTGTGTTTTTGGGTCGCCGGGTGGCTCCCTTGGAGGGGGGGGTACTGTGAGGTTTTTGTCCGTTGCTCACCTGCTCGCTCTGTTCCTTTAAGCCTACTCGCTCTGTTCCTTTAGTTTTCTGTTAATCAATTGCATTCTCCTCACCTCACTAGCCCCCACCCTCGCGTTCGTTACTCTCGTTTGCTCTTCAGCAGCCACACCCTTGGACTACCTGTCATGATGTGTTTGATTGGTCTGGTGCCGAACACACACTTCTAGTTAAATTATCAATTACCTTCACGCACCTGATGTGTATTCTAATTAGCACCCCTTTGGGCTTTAAGTACCTCGCTCTTCCCCTCTGGCCTTGTCGGGTCGTTCCGTATCATATCTCTTTCACCTAACTCCTTCGGGAGGTTCTCTGTCTATAGGCTCAAGTTCAAGTTCAAGTTCTTTAATAGTTGTCATACAGAAGTACAGAATACTTTCATACAAAATGCTTCTTACTGTTACGCTCCAGAGACTGTGCTAGACAAGATAGTATCAAATAACATAATAACATAATATAGCATGAATTTAGAAGAAGAAAATGAGGTCACAGTGTTCGGTATAGACATATGTACAATGTTCTGAGTTACCATATAATATACAATACACAATACTATGCAGTGTACTAATGTACAGTACTATCTAGTGCAAAGCAGAAATGGGATGAGGTACAATTTTAGGTACAATTTACAGTAAGGTGTACGAGTTGTAGTGCAATCCTTCATCCATAAATATAAAGTGTGGGGAGTGGGTGCTACAGTGTGTTTGTTTAAAGTGGGTGTGTGCTATAAGTGTGTGGAGTGGGTGCTACAGTGTGTTTGTTTAAAGTGAGTGTGTGCGTGTGGATGTGTGTGCTATGTGGTGGTTGTTGTTGTGTAGTGTTCATTCATTGTTCGTTTAGCAGCCTGATGGCCTGGGGATAGAAGCTTCTTCTGAGTCTTTCTGTGCTCGCCTTGAGACTCCTGTATCGCTTGCCTGACGGCAGCAGTTCAAAGAGGCAGTTGTTCGGGTGACTGGAGTCTTTAATGATTCTCTTAGCCTTGCCCTTGCAACGCTTGTAGTAAATGTTCTGGAGGGTGGGGAGCCCCCCTCCAATTGTGCGTTCGGCTGAACGTGTCACTCTTTGTAGTCTGCTTTGGTCTTGTGCAGTGCTATTCCCAAACCAGGAGGTGATGTTGCCGGTCCTCCTACGGGAGTTTCTGTTTTCTGTCTGCATGCTGTCTTATCTCCGGCGTGAGACGAGGTGCAAGCTTTGGCCACCTGTCGCCGTTGCCTGGAGAGAGACATTCTACTGCGCTCTCTAATTCTCTACGGGAGGTATTCCAGTGTTTCACCCCAGACCTCCGCGCCAGATGCGCTCAAGCCTTCGCCACCTGTCGCCGTTTGCCTGGAAGGAGACACCGTACTGCGCTCTCTAAACCTCTACGGGAGGTATTCCGGTGTTCCACTCCAGACCTCCGCGCAGCAGATGCGTTCTCCGTACCGGCGCGTACTCCAAGCAGACGCGCATCCAGACCTCCGCGCAGCAGACGCGCTCTTCACTCCAGACGCGCATCCAGACGCGCATCCAGACCTCCGCGCAGCAGACGCGCTCTTCACTCCAGACGCGCATCCAGACGCGCATCCAGACCTCCGCGCAGCAGACGCGCTCTTCACTCCAGACGCGCATCCAGACGCGCATCCAGACCTCCGCGCAGCAGACGCGCTCTTCACTCCAGACGCGCATCCTGACGCGCATCCAGACCTCCGAGCCAGACGCGCTCTCCGTACCGGCGCGCACTCCAGACAGCCGCGCACCACTCAGTATTCCGCTTGGACAACCCGTTCCCCGTAGCGACGCGCTCGCCCTGTTTGATCCTTCTCTCTTTACGCACAGCGCCTGGGTGAGTTTTGCAAGACTGTCTTTTGACCCTATCGTTTTTCGTGTGTGTAAACACTGAAGAGATCCTGCCTTTTTGTTTCAGCCTGTCACTCTCCCTGTGCCTGTTTTTTGGATTGTTCATTTGGGATAATATTTGCTTGAACATCGCTCACTGTGTGTATTCACACCGAAGATATTATCACTTGGATTATTATTGGGACTTCGCTCACTGTGTGTATTCACACCGAAGATATTATCACTTGGATTATTATTGGGACTTCGCTCACAGTGTGTTTTAGCACCGAAGATTCTATCACGTGGATTTGTTGTTGGGACATTACTCACAGTGTGTATTTACACCGAAGATTCAGTCACTTGGATTACTTTGTTTTGGGACAAGTCACTTCTCCTGTCACCTGCTCTGTTCCCAACTGTACTCTGAGCTAACCCGCTCCCTCTCTCCCTCTCGGTCCTGTTACCACCTCGGAGAGTTGCAGAGCGGCTCTGACGTCACCGTCTGATCCCTCAGACGAGCCTTCCCGGGAGAAGCTGCAGAGCAGCAACATTATTCTAATGCTTGTATCCCAGGCTTTGTCTGTTTTCTCTGTCCCTGTAAGCAGCTCCAGCCCTCGCCCTGTTCCAAGGCCTTACCCTGTTTCCTCCTAGTCCTCCTAGTCATCCCTGTCCTGTCCTCCTAGTCCTCCCTGTCCCCAGCCCGCCTCCGCGGGCCTCTGTCCCTGTTTTCCCCACTCTAGTCCTCCTAGTCCTCCCTTTCCAGTCCTTCTAGTCCTCCTTGTCCTCCCTGTCCCCAGCCCGCCTCCGCGGGCCTCTGTCCCTGTTTCCCCTCTCTAGTCCTCCTAGTCCTCCCTGTCCAGTCCTTCCAGTCCTCCTAGTCCTCCCTGTTCCTGCCTGTTCCCCTGCCCTGGCCCAGTCCGTTAGCCTTCCCTAGCCTTCCCCTTAGCCAGCTCGCCTCTTAAAGGCACTGGTCCTTTTCCCTTCTTGTTTCCCTGTGATTTGTGTTCTCCCTTAAAGGGACTGTGCCGTTTTTCTGTGTGTTTCAATAAATGCCCAGTTCTTGGCTTACTCTCATACCTGTCTTGTGTTGTGCGATTGGGGTCGGTTACAAACCATAACATCCTCATTCGCTTCCATTCATTTTGGGGACCATGTTTAAATATCATCCTTCTGAAGTATAAACAAACTATACTGCTGTGACGATTTCAATAAAACAGACCTTTCTGAGTCAATGGTATGCAGTGGCGTTGCGCAATATGTCGGGGCCCCCCCGCAGGGCAGACCACTCCCCTAAATCAAACCAAGCAGACCATGGCTCGGCGGCCCGATCAAACCAAGCAGACCATGGCTCGGCGGCCCGATAAAACCAAGCAGACCATGGCTAATATACTATCAATACTACTATTGAATATACATACACTATTAATTTAATTTACAATATACATTTCATCAAACCAGCATGTCATGTCTCCTTTAACTGTGAGTGAAAAGAGGGAGAACTACATTGACCAGATTGCCTGGCAATGTTTACTTCCTCCTCCACAGAGGCACTAGATCTGATCAGCCGTGCATCGGCAACGTACGCTAGCCTAGCCACAAGCTAGCGGCAAACATTCATTCATTTAGGCAGCACCACTAACAGTGCACATGCAAATATTATCTGCAGGCTGCATTAGCAGCCAGCAGCCAACGTGATACATTACATTGTGTTTATAAGTGACATAGCCAAGTTAACAACGTTCCAATCCCTTAAGTCTCTAAACAATTCGGCTAGCTAACGTTAGCCATTAGCAAAGAACGCTAGCCTAGCCACAAGCTAGCTGCAACATTCATTAATTTACACTAACACAGTGCACATGCAAATATTATCTGCAGGCTGCATTAGCAGCCTGCAGCCAACATGATACATTACATTGTGTTTATATGTGACATAGCCAAGTTAACAACGTTTCATTCAATCCCTTAATCAAGTCTAAACAATTCGGCTAGCTAACGTTAGCCATTAGCAAAGAACGCTAGCCTAGCCACAAGCTAGCGGCAACATTCATTCATTTACACTAACACAGTGCACATGCAAATATTATCTGCAGGCTGCATTAGCAGCCAGCAGCCAACGTGATACATTACATTGTGTTTATATGTGACATAGCCAAGTTAACAACGTTCCAATCCCTTAAGTCTCTAAACAATTCGGCTAGCTAACGTTAGCCATTAGCAAAGAACGCTAGCCTAGCCACAAGCTAGCTGCAACATTCATTAATTTACACTAACACAGTGCACATGCAAATATTATCTGCAGGCTGCATTAGCAGCCTGCAGCCAACATGATACATTACATTGTGTTTATATGTGACATAGCCAAGTTAACAACGTTTCATTCAATCCCTTAATCAAGTCTAAACAATTCGGCTAGCTAACGTTAGCCATTAGCAAAGAACGCTAGCCTAGCCACAAGCTAGCGGCAACATTCATTCATTTACACTAACACAGTGCACATGCAAATATTATCTGCAGGCTGCATTAGCAGCCAGCAGCCAACGTGATACATTAGATTGTGTTTATGTGTGACATAGCCAAGTTAACAACATTGTTCTCTAAACAGTTAGCTAACGTTAGCATCCAGGCTAATCAGGCTTTCGTTTTACAAACACTACAACTTACTTTTTTCTGATCCAG
>NC_140166.1:184505960-184528460 GCF_963971535.1 Notolepis coatsorum | reverse complement strand
TGAGTACCATAGATAATTCCTAACATTCATTATTGATTTGCCTACGCACATTCTTTGCCTTATAAGCGCATTCAATATAAAGTATATTCTGTACCCTTTTGATGTAATAAATATTCTAAACGAGTATTTGTGTGGAAACCGTGTTATTGTGGAGAAGTTCTCATCATATACCTGTGTACGGTATTGGCCAGTAATGTACATAAGACGGTAGTAGTTTAATGATACTAATACTTGATTAATACAGTCAGGGAATTGTACCCCTCAGTTACAATTGGTCCTTCGAGCCCCGGATAATAATTAGCGTAATATTAATATAATATTAATATTGACATGGCCGATGACGAACACTCCACAAACGGTTCTCCTAAGCTAGATCGCCCGCAGCGCAGACGGCAGCCACCTCCCTATCTAGAGGCATACGCTGTCAGTCCAATACCTAGCTTTAAAGGGAAATTAGATACGGATAAAATAACTAAAGCGGATAGTAAAATTATGTCCGACCCTACCAACCAGGCTACCCCGCCAACAGAGGCCCTAGTGGGTTCTAATGTAACTGACCAAGCTCACGGTGGGGACCAGGAGGGAACTGACACGACTTTATCCCCCGACAACGCCGACGAGGTAGTCCCCGGAGCGCTCCAGGATAAAGAAAGCCCTCCCGGGATGGAACCCGACCCACCACAAGAAGAGACGCGCACCCAGGAGATGGATCTCCTCGGTACGCAACAGGAGAACGGGTCTCCAACAAGTACTGCCGGGAGCCGATCGCCCCGAACGGCGTCTTCCCCCAGCGCGGCGGACAAGATGCTGGCGCAAGCACTCATCGCCACCCTGGCAGCCTCCACCGAACGCGATCGACTTCAAGCGCAACAGACGCGCGAGCGCGAACAGTTTGCAGGCGAGCGAGAGCGCTTCCAGGCGCAACAAAGGAGTGAAGACGACCGCATAAGACTGGAGACCAGACGCCTCCAGACAGAAGAGAACATTGAGAGAAGCCGCGCCGATGCACAGCACGCCGCCGCCAATGCACAGCGCGACGTCGCAAATGCACAGCTCCACGCCGCCCATGCCAGCGCCAATGCCCAGCGCGACGCCGCCAACGCACAGCGCGACGCCGCCCAGGCCAGCGCCAATGCGCAGCGCGACGCCGCCAATGCCCAGCGCGAAGCAGCGCGAAGCAGCGCGCGACGCAGCCCATGCCCAGCGCGAGGCAGAGCGCGACCGGCTGCAGGCGGAGCTGATGGACAAACTGGTTGCCATGGCGACACCCCCTCACTCCGCACGGAGCTCTCAGAGATCGTCAAGACATGGGTCTAGGACACATTCCCCTACCCGACGAAGCGACCCGGGACCCCGCCAACAGGAGGAGCCTGTCCACGTCTCCGAACCCCCTCCCCAGCCGGTCCATACGAGACCCAGCAACCGGGAAGAACCGGACCACGCCGAGAGACTGAACAGAAGACTCCAGGTCCTAGCAGAGGAAGAGGAGGAGGAAGAGGAGGAATGTCAAGCCGACCAGCAGCAACGTACTCTGGCCCAGGAGGCCCAGTACAGCCCCGACCAGCAGCAACGTACTCTGGACCAGGAGGTCCAGTACAGCCCAGAAGTCAGCCCCGAGGCCCTGCGCTACAAACCCCCGACTCAACTCACGGGTGAGTTTGACGCACCGCCAGCCCCGAGGGACAGCACCTGGGTACCCGACCTTCGGTACCCACCAAGTACCAGCCCAAGACGACACGCACGGGGAGACTCGCCTAGGAGGCCTCTTCCCCAACGCTCACCGATGTGCCAGTCATCCATGACATCGTACCTTGGCGCACCGACGTTTCCAGACTTCACCCATGAGAACCGAGCACAGTACACGGAGCTACGGATGTGCTTAGAGACAATGATGGTTGATGTAGCTGATGAACGCCACAAGTATGCTACCCTATTGAAGCACCTCAAGGTGCCCCGAGCGCACAATATAGCGCTGGCCTATGCCAACTCTACTACCCCATACACAGCGGCTCTAGCAGCACTCGACCAACGGTATGGACGCGTATGGGACTACGTGATACAGGAGATAAGAGACATTGACCGTCTCCCCCCAGCCAGAGACAACAGAGCGCTAGATGACCTGTCTATCAAGGTACAGTCCCTGGTAGGGATGCTGGGGTCCCAAAAGGAAAAGGGTATCTACGAACTGTACGCTAACTCTAACGTAGAGAGGATATTAGAGAAGCTCCCTCCCGCCCGACAAGAGCGCTTCAGGCGGCAGAGAGACTACCGCGACCCCAACGGTCCAGAGGCATCCCTCCTAGACCTATCTGAGTTCCTCGCCAGGGAGGTCAGTAGCCTACGACTCGACACGTTCGCATGGAGTGGACCAAGCCCAAGACTCGGACCTCGGGGACAAACGGATAACCGCCGGTTGGTGACCGTTATGCACCAAGCCGAATCAGTACCACACAAGAACCACAACACCCCCTCGACGAAAGAGGACCAGTGGAAGATTGAGTGCCAGTACTGTGAGGGAGAACATCGGCTGTATCAGTGCGAAGATTTCAAGAAGCTGACCATGGATGATGTGAGTCAGTGGGTCAAGGACCACCGCCGCTGCTTCCGCTACGCGCGCAGCCACCTAGCAGCTGAGTGCCGCTTGAAAAAGAAGTGCAGCAGGTGCGGTGGCACCCACTTGGAGGTCCTGCATGACATCAACAGGCGTCAGCCAGGACAACAGAGTGGGCCCGTCGCGGTGATGTACCATGCCGAGGCGGTGGCACCAGTACCGAAGAGCCACCAGACCGCTCCCTACTGTACCTACTGCGACGGCGGACACTGGCTGGCACAGTGCGCCGAATATAAGACACTGAACCCCGTCCAAGTGGACCAGTGGCGTGAGGCGGCCCAGGCGGGCGCCGCTTACCACGCAGGGGCGGCCCAGGCGGGCGCCGCTTACCGCGCAGCACTGTGCGGAGCCCACCAGAAGGTCCAAGGCAACCAACCAACAGGAGTGCTCCACATTGACCAGCATAGCGGGACCCCCCGTGTGCTCCTCAAAGTGGTCAGGGTGCTCCTGAGCTACGAGGACAAGGTCCTGGACACTTACGCCGTCCTGGACGATGGGTCTGAAAAGACTCTCCTCCTCGCTTCCGCAGCAGCCCAGTTGGGCCTGCGAGGTGTCAAAGATACAATGACCATACGCACCATCAGAAGGGACCAGAAGACCATAAAGGGTGAAAGGGTCTCCTTCAAGATAGCAGCGGTGGACCAGCCCGAGAAGCAGTATAGTATAACTAACGTCTTCACTAGCCACGACATAGGCCTGTCTCAGTACACCTACCCCATCCCACAGCTGATGGCTAAGTATGTGCACCTACGTCAACTACCTATACCGCTTATCGACGGCGCCACACCGACCCTGCTCATCGGCTCCGACCACGCGGACCTCATTCTCCCAATTGAGGCGGCCCACGTCGGACCCAAAGGATGCCCAGTCGCGGTTCAGACCCGACTGGGATGGACGCTCCAGGGCCCCCTCTACGGACTTGACAGTCAACCCACGTCTACACGCTGCCTACACACAGAGGCGAGCCACACCGGCCTCTCCCCCGTACAGCAGAGGCTATTGACATTAAGCGAGAGGCCCGTGAGAGAACCGTGGGTACCAGAGGGAGTTCGGAACTCCACCCCCCTCAGCTGCGCTTCAGACGTAGCTGACATCGAACCCAGCACCCCAAGCGACTCCTTGACGGGGCGGCCGGGACCGGCCCCTCCTCAGACGGGGTACAGAGCAAACAAGAGAAACAGACGGAGGAGGAGAAAGCACAGCCAAGCACGGATCAAAGCAGTCTCAGGCCCGCTCCCTCCTAAGCCCCCCTTCATCCCGTCCAGTCGTCATGACCATAGCCCAGTCACTACCCCAAGCTGCGTGGCCGGCCGGCCGCGTAAGCAAAGTGACCACTGGTGCCGACGGAAAGGTCAGAGTGGCAGAAGTGCTCGGCCAAGGGCGGACCTACAACCGACCCGTGGCGAGGCTGATAGAGTCGCCAAGGCTCCCCGACTCGCTTAATGACGACCATGACCCATGACTTTGTGAACTGACCGACCCCCTCACAACGGACATTGAGTAGTGGACAGTGCGGTTAATCTGTCTCTGCTTAGCTAATTAGGTGGGACTAATTAGGGGGCGGCTGTTACAAAGGGTCAGATTAAACCGAATATATATATTTATTGCCTGAGATCCCATGTATAATATTTGTATATCGTTTGATATCCCTTGTATATTCTTTGTACATATACACTGAATATCCCTTTAGTCTACTACAGCCCATAATAGTTCATTCTCTCATTGGACAAGAACCTGGCACCAGCAGACAGGCCCCTTGAGTCAAGTTCAATAGTGCCGACGAACATGTCCCAACTAGCCCCGGTTCCGCGTAGGAATACGGCTACCGAAATACGAATGGTACTATTTGTTCACCGTGCATATAAATAGGGCGCAAGAAATGTAGAATTCCTCTTAGTCCCTTGTCCCGTTCAGTCTTGTTCAGTTCAGTTACCAAGTAAAGCCTTACCCACTACGCAACGTGTGGTACAGCAGGGCTCGCATTGCCTCAAATAGAATCGTGTTATCCTACTACGTTTGTTTAACGTATCGTTCGCTCCTCACTAGTAAAGGCCTTCATTACGAGTCAAAGACCACGTGAAGTGGGTAATTGTGTGTCTACATAGAGCACTTATTGCCGCATGCTAATAAGGATAGTAACGTCAAGTTCAACCGTGGATCACCGCGCACCACGGAGGATACCTACACCGGTGATTGCAGAGCCACTTTCCGGCAAGGATTATTATTCTTCATTGCTTTGACTGTGGCTGCTGGAGCAGAGAACCGTCTACCCCACTGCTGTGAGATCTACACATGCCCGTGAGGACATCACTCGAGCCCGTCTCTGTCGGAGCAGAGACTCCACGGCTTCATCTGCGGCGCGCACCCTAGGATTACAGCTGCTGCTTTCCCCGCTGACACAGGGGTGATATCGCCTCCGTGGACCCTTGACTTTGTATAGAGCATTGCCTCCCCCTGCTGGCTTACAACCGGTAGTACCCCCCTTTCAGTATCTCCAGTATCCCCCTTGAGTACCATAGATAATTCCTAACATTCATTATTGATTTGCCTACGCACATTCTTTGCCTTATAAGCGCATTCAATATAAAGTATATTCTGTACCCTTTTGATGTAATAAATATTCTAAACAAGTATTTGTGTGGAAACCGTGTTATTGTGGAGAAGTTCTCATCATATACCTGTGTACGGTATTGGCCAGTAATGTACATAAGACGGTAGTAGTTTAATGATACTAATACTTGATTAATACAGTCAGGGAATTGTACCCCTCAGTTACACTGTGTCTGTCTCTAACCCCGTGTCTGTCTCTAACCCCGTGTCTGTGTCTGTCTCTAACCCTGTGTCTGTCTCTAACCCCGTGTCTGTCTCTAACCCCGTGTCTGTCTCTAACCTGTGTCTGTCTCTAACCCTGTGTCTGTCTCTAACCCTGTGTCTGTCTCTAACCCCGTGTCTGTCTCTAACCCTGTGTCTGTCTCTAACCCTGTGTCTGTCTCTAACCTGTGTCTGTCTCTAACCCTGTGTCTGTCTCTAACCCTGTGTCTGTCTCTAACCCTGTGTCTGTCTCTAACCCTGTGTCTGTCTCTAACCCCGTGTCTGTCTCTAACCCTGTGTCTGTCTCTAACCCCGTGTCTGTCTCTAACCCTGTGTCTGTCTCTAACCCTGTGTCTGTCTCTAACCCCGTGTCTGTCTCTAACCCCGTGTCTGTCTCTAACCCCGTGTCTGTCTCTAACCCCGTGTCTGTCTCTAACCCTGTGTCTGTCTCTAACCCTGTGTCTGTCTCTAACCCTGTGTCTGTCTCTAACCCCGTGTCTGTCTCTAACCTGTGTCTGTCTCTAACCCCGTGTCTGTCTCTAACCCTGTGTCTGTCTCTAACCCCGTGTCTGTCTCTAACCCTGTGTCTGTCTCTAACCCCGTGTCTGTCTCTAACCCTGTGTCTGTCTCTAACCCTGTGTCTGTCTCTAACCCTGTGTCTGTCTCTAACCTGTGTCTGTCTCTAACCCTGTGTCTGTCTCTAACCCTGTGTCTGTCTCTAACCCCGTGTCTGTCTCTAACCCTGTGTCTGTCTCTAACCCTGTGTCTGTCTCTAACCCCGTGTCTGTCTCTAACCCTGTGTCTGTCTCTAACCCTGTGTCTGTCTCTAACCCTGTGTCTGTCTCTAACCCTGTGTCTGTCTCTAACCCCGTGTCTGTCTCTAACCCTGTGTCTGTCTCTAACCCTGTGTCTGTCTCTAACCCTGTGTCTGTCTCTAACCTGTGTCTGTCTCTAACCCTGTGTCTGTCTCTAACCCTGTGTCTGTCTCTAACCCCGTGTCTGTCTCTAACCCTGTGTCTGTCTCTAACCCTGTGTCTGTCTCTAACCTGTGTCTGTCTCTAACCCTGTGTCTGTCTGTCTCTAACCCTGTGTCTGTCTCTAACCCCGTGTCTGTCTCTAACCTGTGTCTGTCTCTAACCTGTGTCTGTCTCTAACCCCGTGTCTGTCTCTAACCCTGTGTCTGTCTCTAACCTGTGTCTGTCTCTAACCCCGTGTCTGTCTCTAACCCTGTGTCTGTCTCTAACCCTGTGTCTGTCTCTAACCCTGTGTCTGTCTCTAACCCTGTGTCTGTCTCTAACCCTGTGTCTGTCTCTAACCCTGTGTCTGTCTCTAACCCTGTGTCTGTCTCTAACCCTGTGTCTGTCTCTAACCCTGTGTCTGTCTCTAACCCTGTGTCTGTCTCTAACCCTGTGTCTGTCTCTAACCCCGTGTCTGTCTCTAACCTGTGTCTGTCTCTAACCCCGTGTCTGTCTCTAACCCTGTGTCTGTCTCTAACCCCGTGTCTGTCTCTAACCCTGTGTCTGTCTCTAACCCCGTGTCTGTCTCTAACCCCGTCTCTGTCTCTAACCCCGTGTCTGTCTCTAACCCTGTGTCTGTCTCTAACCCCGTGTCTGTCTCTAACCTGTGTCTGTCTCTAACCTGTGTCTGTCTCTCTAACCCTGTGTCTGTCTCTAACCCTGTGTCTGTCTCTAACCCTGTGTCTGTCTCTAACCTGTGTCTGTCTCTCTAACCCTGTGTCTGTCTCTAACCCTGTGTCTGTCTCTAACCCTGTGTCTGTCTCTAACCCTGTGTCTGTCTCTAACCCTGTGTCTGTCTCTAACCCTGTGTCTGTCTCTAACCCCGTGTCTGTCTCTAACCCCGTGTCTGTCTCTAACCTGTGTCTGTCTCTAACCCTGTGTCTGTCTCTAACCCCGTGTCTGTCTCTAACCCTGTGTCTGTCTCTAACCCTGTGTCTGTCCCTAACCTGTGTCTGTCTCTAACCTGTGTCTGTCTCTAACCCTGTGTCTGTCTCTAACCCTGTGTCTGTCTCTAACCCTGTGTCTGTCTCTAACCCTGTGTCTGTCTCTAACCCTGTGTCTGTCCCATTCACGCCCTGCACTCCGGTGCACGCTCTACGAGCGAGCGAAAGGCGCAGCTGATCATCATCACGCTGATGGATGGAGACTCCGCACCTGCAGTCTAATCAACACACCATCTACAAGAAGACCAGGATCTCCATGCATCAGCGCCAGATCTTCGTTTATTGACGGCCTGGCAAGTATCTATTGCATATGCTTTTTTTCGTCATCATGTTAACCTTACTCCCGTTGTGTTTTTTTCGTGTCTCCACCCGTTCCATGATTTTTGACGTCTCATGTTTTCCCCGTGTTTTTGTCTCGTGTTTTTCCTGTGTGCTTCCCCTAATTTTTCCATTGAATACTTACCACGTCTCTCTCTCCGTTATCCTCACAGCTTCACCCCCCTGCTTCCCCCTGGTCACGGATACAAACCCGCCAGGCTCAAGACACACACACACACACACACACACCACACTGGAGTGCGTAAACTTTTTCCAACGTATTATTAAATGCCCTTCAGGGTTGAACTTTCCTCTGTCTACCTGTAACCGGTTCCTAACAGGAGGAGCTTGTATCGCCAGAAAACTCTGAGTTAAAATGAGAAGTACTGAGGGCAAACTGCCAGAAGCTTGACAATAAGTACAAATAAAAACAGCCTATAAGTACTGTGGACAAAGAAGAACACGTGTATTAACTTTTCTATTCAATGTATTCTTAGCTGTGAACAGCAGCGCTGTAAGTCTGTAGGTCGACTGTAGGTCTCTAGCGCCCACAGGTTTCACCCTAGGAGACTGGAAGTGGGCGTGGAGTGTTTGTGTGTGAAGGTGTGTGTTCATACCAATTGGCTAAAAGGGGGTGTGGCAATGGGAGTGGCCTATCTTGAAAAGGTTGCAGCTATTGCAAATGTGCACTTGTTTAGATGCAAAGCACCTCTATGACTCAGTAAGACTCCTTCCCTCATGGTCAGCCACTCTGCCCTTAGTGGCAGCTCACAGCCAATGTGCACTGGGTAAGACTTTGCATTATTCCTTTACTTTTCTTTAAATGCTTATGCGTATCATGGTTTCACAATGGTTAGTAAAAGGTCCTGGGTTTGAACCCGACTGGGGGGAGGGGGCTTTCCGTGTGGGGTTTACATGCTCCCCATGTTTGTGTGGGTTTCCTCCAGGTACTCCATCTTTCATCAAAGATAATAATAATAAGCTGGACTTTATTCATCATGCAGTGACACACACAGGCGATTGGCGGCACACACAGGAACACACACATACAACATTTTGGGTCGCCGATGAAATTAAGTCTCTGCACTTGACCCATCCCGTCGTCCTTCCCCCCAAGGGCAGCCGGGAGCAGATAGGGGCAGCGCCCAGGGGCCCAATCCAAGTGCTCCTGTCCGTCTTCGTCAGGGAACGCAACAGCTTTAGCGATCTGTTGTGCAGGTTTTTCCATTGGCTTTATCTTATCGGGAGGGGAAACCCTTGCGAGCATGGGAAGAACATGCAAACTCCACACAGAAAGGCCCGGGAGATACCCCAACTGGCAACGCGGAAACCTGGTCCCCAAGTGGGAATCGAACCCTGGACCTTCTAGCTGTGAGGCGACAGTGTTAACCACCACCACATGCTAGGTACATACTCCTGCCATTGCCCTTGACCAAGAGATCATTAGAACAGTTTATCCCTGGGAAATGGACTATGGACGTTTAGGATGGCTTACATGCAGAAGACAAATTCCATGTGCAAAAATATACTTGGTAAATAAAGAGATATTAATTATAATTGTATGCATATTGCTTATGTAATGGTGGGTGGTGATTTTCAACACCATCTATTGTTTTGTTTGGTTGTTTTATTTAGCCATTAGTAGTTATCCAGTAGGCATCCTTGGCTACATTTCCACTTTGCTCCCTACTTCCCCATTGACCATATTCATTCGAAACTGGCCCCGGTAAAAGTTTTCAATCAATCACACGGCAGCCATTCCTTTCCACTCTGTTTCCGACAGGGTGGAAAGGAACCCAAACCTGAGCATGACATAAGAGCAAAACAGCCGCCATGTGAATATGGTCAATATCCCTTCCTCTCTATCGGTCCCATCTGTCTTCAGCTCTCCTACATATTCTCTCTGTCTGTCCCATCTGTCTTCAGCTCTCCTACATATTCTCCCCGTCTGTCCCATCTGTCTTCAGCTATCCTACATATTCTCTCTGTCTGTCCCATCTGTCTTCAGCTCTCCTACATATTCTCCCCGTCTGTCCCATCTGTCTTCAGCTCTCCTACATATTCTCCCCGTCTGTCCCATCTGTCTTCAACTCTCCTACATATTCTCCCTGTCTGTCCCATCTGTCTTCAGCTCTCCTACATATTCTCTCTATCTGTCCCATCTGTCCTCAGCTCTCCTACATATTCTCTCTATCTGTCCCATCTGTCCTCAGCTCTCCTACATATTCTCTCTATCTGTCCCATCTGTCTTCAGCTCTCCTACATATTCTCTCTATCTGTCCCATCTGTCTTCAGCTCTCCTACATATTCTCTCTATCTGTCCCATCTGTCTTCAGCTCTCCTACATATTCTCTCTATCTGTCCCATCTGTCTTCAGCTCTCCTACATATTCTCTCTATCTGTCCCATCTGTCTTCAGCTCTCCTACATATTCTCTCTATCTGTCCCCTCTGTCCTCAGCTCTCATACTATCCATTTCCTCCTTTGATCAACCTTATTTAATTCCAGCTTGCCTTCTATTTTTTCTGCTGCTTGTTTTTTTTATGTATTCCATCATACTGCAGTAAATACCAGAGCCACAGAGACTGCTGGCCTGTGTTTTTTTCTTCTTTTTTAATTAGGTAAATGGACTCACGTCTGCCGGCTCAGACAGAGACAGACTGGGAGAGAAATCACTCTCTCGACCCAACTGCTGTCGTCTGGGGGGCAAAATTACCATAATGTTTCCACCAAATGAATCCGTTCCAAGTTCACGTGATTAGAATGTTGCCGTGCAGCAGTCGTGAGGGACCTACCTTTACCGAGCTGACCCTGTGCTTTGTCTCCACCTTCTCCTACCTCCACCAGGGATGCTCTCAGGTGAATGAGCCATTGTTTTCTAAGATCAGAGTACTTTGCGTCCACACACACACTATTCCACCCACAGCCGTCAACCTAAAAGCTTAACCAGAGGCAACCCTGACAGGGCAGAATCCAACTCTCCCACACCCACAGAAGGTGAGGTTTAGCTGAGCACGGTTTGCAGAAAGGTGCCCTACCCACCTCTGTGCTCCACAGTTGCCAGGATCCTTACACGCACAACAGCAAACACACGCTCAGACAGAGGAATATTATCGAGTATTATCTGTTGTTATTTCTGGGGATAATTATATCAGATAATTATATCTATTAGTTATGTTGTGTCTGTTAGCCACTCCAATGTCAATATTATTTCATGCAGAGTCTTGAGAGCCCCATGGGAAAGTATTGTGGATCAGTGAGAGAGAGAGAGAGAGGAGGAAGGGACCATGAGTAGGAACATAATCTGGCACATGTTGAAGGCAATGTAAACAGCCTTGGTTTATCTCTGTAATGATGCTGTTAATACCCCCAGTAAGTAACATATAATTATCTATAATAGTTCTTTGTTGGTATTGCATTGTAGCCAAAATAACTAGTTTTGTTATTGTAATATAGACCGACTTAGAGGGTCGTTGTAATGTGCGCTGTGGTGCGAAACATATCCCACATCACAGTAACGGTCCAGCTGTTTGTTTGGGTACCACCGTCTGGACCAGCCATGTCTTCCTTTGTTGCACCAGTGAATCTGTCTGACTGTTGACCAGCCAACTGTGTGTGTGTGTGTGTGTGTGTGTGTGTGTGTGTGTGTGTGTGTGTGTGTGTGTGTGTGTGTGTGTGTGTGTGTGTGTGTGTGTGTGTGTGTGTGTGTGTGTGTGTGTGTGTGTGTGTGTGTGTGTGTGTGTGTGTGTGTGTGTGTGTGTGTGTGTGTGTGTGTGTGTGTTTTATAGTGGAACACACAGAGGGCTTTTGTCCGCTGCAGCCTGCAGGTGTTGAAGGTATATGAGGCTGTGAGAGGGAGTGTTTTATGCAACTATGGGCCCCCTGGGGCCCGCTAGGCCTGGTCCGAGAGAAAGACCAGAAGCTGTTTCAACTTCCTCCACTGTTGTTTTCTATGGAACACAACTTCAAACACAGCAAGGGGCCCACTGCCAACCATAGCAACACACGCACACACACATGCACGCACACGCATGCACATACACACATACACACACACATACTGTATACACACACACACACACACACACACACACACTACACATATCTACACACTACTCATATCTACTCTCTTTTCTCTCCTCTCTCTCTGCCATAGCTACTCACATACACACACAAGTTAACCCACAAAAATGAGGTTTCTCGTTTTTTTGCTGGACTGTCTAAAATAAAGCCATGATCACGCATAATTTTCCCTGGCTTTGGAGAGAAGAGAAAGAGTTGGCATCGCAATTCGCTAACAGGGCTGTAAAACAAGCTGTTTATACGGTTTAAATATAGCTCTGTGGTGATGTTTAACGGAGTGTGCGTATATGCGCGCATGTGTGCATGAGTGTGTGTCTGTGTGCTTTTGTGTGTGGTGTGAGCGCATGTGTGTGAACAATATGTGTGTGTGTTTGTGTGAGTGAGTGAGTGGATGTGCGTGTATTTGGCAGAACCATTGTGCCATATTGTGTTAGTAGTGTGATATCTCTGCTGGCGTCGGCAGCCGTGTCTCGGAGACGCAGAGGGAGCCCGTGGCAGCGCTGGAGGAAAACCCTTCCCCGGCATAGAGACTCGCTCTGTGACAACATTGAAGCTTCTGTCACCCTTCAAGATGCAGAAAAGACAGTTGAATAACAGCACCAGAATTTAAATCGGGTTTGTCTTCAGAGAGTTGCCGCCATGACGTGCTATAAAGCAGCGGTGGCGCAAAGTGGGCTCCGGGGACCCCCATGGGTCGTGGAAGGGGTTCTAGTGGGTCCCCAACACGAGGAACAGTTTCATTTTAATATAATTTTATTCACTAACAGTACGAACTGTTGTGGAATTCTGGATGAAATTCAACTTTGTATGTCTCTAGATCTAGAATCAGACCACAACCCCACCATAGCTGTTATCTCCGAAATACAACCTTTTATTGCCCGTGCCTCCATAAACCTCCTCTCAGGTAACTCAGTGGTCCCTCAACCCACTAATATAGATGTGGAGCAACTTACCCATAATCAAATATGGCTCAAGATTATATAATGCCATGGTGAATTTTGGCACACATCATTACCTAACAGAATACATACTGTATCAGACGGGGATCCCATGGGGGAAATTATCATATTAACCCTTTCACTACCACACTACCAAAGGGTTAACCCTTTCACTGCGACAATACAGTAGGTTACCATCTGTAGTGTGGTAGTGAAAGGGTTAACCTTCTGTAAGCTGCAAGATCTTGGGAAACATCTATTCCTTGTTATTTTTGGTGGAGTATAATGATACATACCAAATCAACAGGTAAAATCAGAGAACTGTGAACAACTGTGCATGCGAGCAGATCTAAACCCACTAGAGCCACTGACCTTTCCTGTTATGGACTGATCCAGGCTCAGTACCGCATGCTGCTTGTTTGAATGGTCACACAGGCCGCCTTCCAGCTGCCCGCCTCCTTCCTGAAGAGGTTTTACTGCTCAGCAGGAGTGCTCTTTAAGAGGCATTGTTCAACAGGTCGGGCACGGCATGTCCCGTTCTTTTTTATGTCTTTTTCATTTGTTTATTTATTATTATGCCATGTTTTTGCTTGATTGTTTGATTTAAACGTGTATTTGTGTAGTTTTGCGAAAGAGTAATTTTCTAAGGTATATTTTCACAACTGAATAAACAAACTCAGAGGAAATGTGGATGAACCCAGAAGCTAGGAAGTTACCTGAAAAGTTACTGTTTCATTGCTGTAGTTTACAAACATTTTGTTAACAAACATATTCTAGGCTTGTGTTTGGTTCACAGTGCCTCAAAATGAATTTATTCTCATTTATGATAACACAGTCCATAGTGCACCTTTAGGATTGTTACTGAAAACGTAGGTCATTTTGAAAAACGGTTCAAAATACTTAATAACCCTGCATGTGCTTATTTCTGTATATGTTGATGTGCAACATATATATTTGATTAACGTCATCCAGTTTTCCTACCAAGAAAAATTCGACTTGCGAGGTATCTGGTGATGGGCAGCAATTAAAGCCAATGTCACGCTGCCTGCCCGGCCCTCGCTCCTGCCCCTCCCTCGCTCCTGCCCCTCCCTCGCTCCTGCCCAGCCCTCGCTCCTGCCTGTCCCTCGCTCCTGCCCCACCCTCACTCCTGCCCCGCCCTCGCTCCTGCCCCTCCCTCGCTCCTGCCCCACCCTCGCTCCTGCCCCTCCCTCGCTCCTGCCCCGCCCTCGCTCCTGCCCCGCCCTCGCTCCTACCCGGCCCTCGCTCCTACCCGGCCCTCGCTCCTACCCGGCCCTCGCTCCTGCCCCGCCCTCGCTCCTGCCCCACCCTCGCTCCTACCCGGCCCTCGCTCCTACCCGGCCCTCGCTCCTACCCGGCCCTCGCTCCTGCCCCACCCTCGCTCCTGCCCCACCCTCGCTCCTACCCGGCCCTCGCTCCTACCCGGCCCTCGCTCCTACCCGGCCCTCGCTCCTGCCCCACCCTCGCTCCTGCCTCACCCTCGCTCCTAGCCGGCCCTCGCTTCTGCCACGCCCTCGCTCCGGCCATGCCCTCGCTCCTACCCGGCCCTCGCTCCTGCCCCGCCCTTGCTCCTGCCCCACCCTCGCTCCGGCCTCACCCTCGCTCCTGCCACGCCCTCGCTCCTGCCCCGCCCTCGCTCCTACCCGGCCCTCGCTCCGGCCTCACCCTCGCTCCTGCCAGGCCCTCGCTCCTGCCCCACCCTCGCTCCGGCCTCACCCTCGCTCCTGCCACGCCCTCGCTCCTGCCCCGCCCTCGCTCCTACCCGGCCCTCGCTCCGGCCTCACCCTCGCTCCTACCAGGCCCTCGCTCCTACCAGGCCCTCGCTCCTGCCCCGCCCTCGCTCCTGCCCCACCCTCGCTCCGGCCTCACCCTCGCTCCTGCCACGCCCTCGCTCCTGCCCCGCCCTCGCTCCTACCCGGCCCTCGCTCCGGCCTCACCCTCGCTCCTACCAGGCCCTCGCTCCTACCAGGCCCTCGCTCCTGCCCCGCCCTCGCTCCTGCCCCACCCTCGCTCCGGCCTCACCCTCGCTCCTGCCACGCCCTCGCTCCTGCCCCGCCCTCGCTCCGGCCTCACCCTCGCTCCTACCAGGCCCTCGCTCCTACCAGGCCCTCGCTCCTACCAGGCCCTCGCTCCTGCCCCGCCCTCGCTCCTGCCCCACCCTCGCTCCGGCCTCACCCTCGCTCCTGCCACGCCCTCGCTCCTGCCCCGCCCTCGCTCCGGCCTCACCCTCGCTCCTACCCGGCCCTCGCTCCTACCCGGCCCTCGCTCCTGCCCCGCCCTCGCTCCTACCCGGCCCTCGCTCCTACCCGGCCCTCGCTCCTGCCCATCACTCTGATTAGGGGCTAACTAGAGGAAAATAAAGTGACATGTTTTTCTCTGTAATGAAAGCAGAGCTGTGTTGATATAAGGTGTTTTGAGGACGTGTGAGCCGTGCCTGGGCTTTTCCACAACATGATGTGATTACAAAGCAATTTGCTCTCTGACCGTACCAACCAAGAAAAACACCTGCTTTATTAAAACCAAACAAATTACCACATTTAGCCCAGAAACGTATAGAAAACACGGGACCTGAGCGTTTTTTAGTGAACCTGCATACATCACATATCACATATTATAAACAAAGATAGATTTATTTTTTTGTTTCTTTTTAAAACATCGGAACACGGCGGCTCCACCAGGGGAACTTGAGGCTTATCATGATGTATGGAAGCGCCCCGGGCTCTCTTCTATTTTTGTTCGACCCACTATTTGGAATGGAGGGCTGCATTTGAACAGAGATCATTGTGTGTTTGCTTATCAGGATTATAGTAATTACACAGCAAGCTAATCCATTTAAGACGCACCTTGTGTGTGGAGACTACAGTGCAGTACCTCAGAGCTTAAATAATCTCCTATAGCCTAGGTACTGCCTCAGACTGACTGGGAGTACTGGGGTTGTTTATTGCACATTGTTTACAGATGTGAAACAGATGGTACAGAAATAAAATTATACTGTACCATGTTTCATGTAAAACTAGCAATCTTGTGAGAAATTGTTTTGGATTCATGTGGCTGAGGAATTGGACAGTTTGGTATCATTTCTGCTATAATCTGTAATTGACTCAAAATGAAAGATTTTAGGGACAACAATTTTGGCTGGAGAGTTTCAGCCACAACAAAGCACCCTGTGCTGCATGGCATTATGACGTACGTGGGCATCACTCCTTCTGTGAGGGTAAAAATAGATCCAATAAACATCTTAGGAAGAAACAATTAGATTTGACTTGAAATGGCCTCTGTAAACAAAATACAGCTGGGCTTATCCATGCTTAGGCCTGTGATGTGCTCTATTGTGAGTTTCTCCCTTATCAAGCCCCCAAATCCCAGGATAAGGCCCAACGTCTTGCCAACATTTGACGGTGCCGCTAACACAGATTAGCATATTTTAGTATTAGACTAGCCGGCTCTAAGCCTAACTTGTTTCTAATTCGTCAGGGAGGCTAATCGCTAAGCTTTTGGGATGTCCTTTTCGGTTCAGAGCTTTTTCTCTTTGGTTTGCGCTCTTCTACTGTACAATGTGATCCCTTTTCAAAGAGCTGGTATAACAGAAATGATTAAATGGAAAACAATCAACATAAGGTTTGTTGGCCCTTCCGAACGGGGCATGCACGGTAGAGCTTCTGTTTGAAGCATGGATTTAAAATAAATGGACATTACTTTCTGGTAGGGCTGACCTCAACTAGTCGAATAGTCAACTAATCGATCGAAATATATATATATATACTGTATATATAGTTTTTAATCATTCTTTCCAAAAGCAAAGAGGCCTAGCACATACCAGCAAGTCTAACTGCCTATGAAAACGGGCACAGAGGCACTGAAAGAGGATTTCACACACTAGACATATCAATATGTATCCATCAGTGGACCAATTGTAATAATAATAATGCAAGACCTCTTTTAGGGGTCTTTATTCGGCATGCAACAAACTGGACATGCAATTAGAGCGGCACACACACACCGGGATACACACACACACACACATGCATTGTCTTTTCCTCAGTCGCTGATGCGATTGAGTCTCTGCGCCTAACCCATCCCATCGTCCTTCCCCCCATGGGCATCCGGGAGCAGATAGGGCGTCAACGTGAGCCGCGCCCCGGGGACCAATCCAAGTGCTCCTGCCCGTCTTCGTCAAGGACGCCACAGTGTTAGCGATCAGTTGTTGTGCATGTTTTTCCATTGGGTTTATCTTATCGGGGGGAAACCATTGCGAGCACGGGGAGAACATGCAAACTCCACACAGAAAGGCCTGGGAGATACCCCACCTGGGTACCTGGCATCATGGAAACCTGATCCCCAAGCGGGAATCGAACCCTGGACCTTCTTGCTGTGAGGCGACAGTGTTTACCACTACACCACCGTGCCGCATGCTTTCACAGAGGACAAGAAGCCTTCAGTTGACTTCTCCAGACCTTAAGCACCCCCCACAGCCCAAATGGAATGACCCCCCCCCCCCCCCCCAAAAAAGTTAAAGAAAAATTGAAATATATATATATATAATTTAATTTAAAAAAATATTTGCATTCGGGGGGACTTTGAATGTCAGCCATTCAAAGTCGACTATACAAATCCTTAGTCGGGGACAGGCCTACTTTCTAGTAATGTTACCTACTCAAAAGTCAACCCCTAGCCTCAACAGTACAGTTCATTGTTGTACTCGGACTGGTCATTCCCATGACAATATCTGTGCAAACCCGTTAGAATCTGTGATGTCTCCTGGGGACAGACATCTCCTTCTAGGTGCTTCTGGGTGAGTTGTCTTTCAGTTGAGTCAAGGCCTCTGAGCCATGACCAGATACTACAGTGGTTCCCTCTCCCTGTATTGTTTCTCCTTGCTGGACTGCCCTTTTCTGGTCACTTATCTTTACCGTCTACAAACAGTGAGCTGAGTGGTTCACAACGTGGAGTATGGGGGAACCCCAGGGGTCCTCAAGGGGGTTTCAGGGGGTCCCCAAGAACTGGCAACAGTTTAATGTCACCATTCAAACTGGTGAGGAAGACTAGCTCCATAGTGGGAGTCGAACTGGTCAAATTAGAGGTGGTGGCAGAGTAGAGGATCAGGAAAAAGCTGGACGCTATACTGGAAAACCCCACCCAGCCAGCTAGCCAAGATGAGGAGCACGTTCAGCCATAGACCCCCCCCGACACACCACAAATCGCCTTGGCCAGTCCTTCGTGCCAGTAGCCATCAGGCTCCACAACCGTGCCAGTAGCTGGAGAACTTGAGAACTGTTATGACTGTCTGACTAATTACTAAACACTGCATGTGTTATGGTTTGTAACCGACCCCAATCGCACAACACAAGACAGGTATGAGAGTAAGCCAAGAACAGGGCATTTATTGAATACAAACAAAAAGCGGCACTGTCCCTTTAAGGGAGAACACAAAATACTGGAAACAAGAATTAGGGAAAAATGTGGCACTGTGCCTTTAAGAGGCGAGCAGGCTAAGGGGCTAAGGCTAAAGGACAGGGCCAGGGCAAAGGACAGGGCAGGAACAGGGGCACTGGAGAGGGGAACAGGGACAGAGGCCCGGGGAGGCGGGCTGGAGACAGGGACAGAGAAAACAGGGTTAAGGCCTTGGACAGGGCGAGGGCCAGAGCTGCTTACAGGGATGGCAGGGTTCAGACGACGGAGGCCTGGCAAGGAGATCCTCCTTGGAAGCGAAGAGACGCATCCTCCCGTAGAGGATTAGGAAGCGATGCGCGTCTGGAGTGGGAACGCGTCTGGAGTAGGAGCGCGTCTGGAGTAGGAGCGCGTCTGGAGTAGGAGCGCGTCTGGAGTAGTAGCGCACCGGCTAGAAGAGCGCGCCGGCTCGGGGGTCTGGAGTGGAGCGCGTCTGGGGTAGGAGCGCGTCTGGAGTAGTAGCGCGCCGGCTAGAAGAGCGCGCCGGCTCGGGGGTCTGGAGTGGAGCGCGTCTGGAGAAGTAGCGCGTCTGGAGTAGTAGCGCGCCGGCTAGAAGAGCGTGCCGGCTCGGGGGTCTGGAGTGGAGCGCGTCTGGGGTAGGAGCGCGTCTGGAGTAGTAGCGCGCCGGCTAGAAGAGCGCACCGGCTCGGGGGTCTGGAGTGGAGCGCGTCTGGAGAAGAGCGCGCCGGCTCGGAGAGACGCATCCTCCCGTAGAGGATTAGGAAGTGATGCGCGTCTGGAGTAGTAGCGCGCCGGCTAGACGTCTGGAGTGGGGCGCGTCGGCTTGAAGAGCGCGCATCCCCCCGTAGGATGGGGAGCGATGTGCGTCTGGAGTAGTAGCGCGCCAGCTAGACGTCTGGAGTGGGGCGCGTCGGCTTGAAGAGCGCGCATCCCCCCGTAGGATAGGGAGCGATGTGCGTCTGGAGTAGTAGCGCGCCAGCTAGACGTCTGGAGTGGGGCGCGTCGGCTTGAAGAGCGCGCATGCTCGGGGTCTGGAGACAGGTGGCGATGGCTGGCACCTCGTCTCACGCCGGAGAAGAACCAGCATACAGAATACAGATACAGAAACTCCCGTAGGAGCCTACAGATAGAGAACGACCCGACGAGGACTGGAGGGAAAATCCAGGTATTTAAAGCCCTCTGGGGCGCTAATTAGAACACACATCAGGTGCGTGATGGTAATTGATACTTGACTTAGAAGTGTGTGTTCGGCAAGGACCAATCAACACAGAATCCTCACAGTACCTTAAAGGAACGGAGCGAGGCAGGGCATGCAATAAATCAACAAAGTACCTTAAAGGAACGGAGCGAGTGGGTGGGCTGTTTGAAGAGCAGAGGAGAGTAAAAACAACGACAACGCGAGGGTGGGGGCTGGTGAGGTGAGGAGACAGGGAATTAAAGGTCCAGGGAACAGGAATTAAAGGTCCAGGGAACAGGCGAACCTCACAGTACCCCCCCCTCCACGGGAGCCACCGGGCGACCCAAAAAATACAGACAGAGGGGCAGGGGACATGACAAGGCAACAAACAAAAAATTGGGCCATGCTAGCGGGGAAGCTACACCAAAAGTGGGGCTAGCAGAGGGACAGGGTAGCTGCCAGGGCACTGCTAGCTACAGGGCCTATGCTAGCTGTACTGCTACATTAACATAGAGGCTGCGCTAGCTGCCGGAGCTAGGCTAGCAGACAGGGCTGGACCAGCATGAGAGAACAAGCTAGCTGGAAGGACAGTCCTAGCTGTGGGGAAACTGACCTTGCTAGCTGAAGGGGCAGTCCTAGCAGCGGGGAAAACTGACCTTGCTAGCTGAAGGGGCAGTCCTAGCAGCGGGGAAAACTGACCTTGCTAGCTGAAGGGGCAGTCCTAGCAGTGGGGAAACTGACCTTGCTAGCTGAAGGGGCAGTCCTAGCAGTGGGGAACTACTGACCTTGCTAGCTGAAGGGGCAGTCCTAGCAGTGGGGAAAAACTGACCTTGCTAGCTGAAGGAGCAGTCCTAGCAATGGGAAAACTGACCTTGCTAGCTGAAAGGGCAGTCCTAGCAGCGGGGAAACTGACCTTGCTAGCTGAAGGGGCAGTCCTAGCAGTGGGAGAAAACTGACCTTGCTAGCTGAAGGGGCAGTCCTAGCAGTGGGGAAACTGACCTTGCTAGCTGAAGGGGCAGTCCTAGCAGTGGGGAAACTGACCTTGCTAGCTGAAGGGGCAGTCCTAGCAGTGGGGAAAACTGACCTTGCTAGCTGAAGGGGCAGTCCTAGCAGTGGGGAAAACTGACCTTGCTAGCTGAAAGGGCAGTCCTAGCAGCGGGGAAGACTGACCTTGCTAGCTGAAGGGGCAGTCCTAGCAGTGGGAAAGCTACACAAAAAGTGGAGGCCATGCAGAGGGACCGGGTTAGCTGCCTGGGCATGGCTAGCTACAGGGCCTATGCTAGCTGCAAGGGCTGCATTAACATAGAGGCTGTGCTAGCAGCCGGGGCTAAGCTAGCAGACTGGGGCCAAGCTGGTAGTAGAGGCCTGGCAAGCTGCAGGGGAGCTAACGAGGCTAACAGGGAATCTAACAGGGGAGACTAACAGGCTAAACAGGGGAGCTAACAGGGAAGCTAACAGGGGAGTCAACAGGGGAACTAACAGGGGAACTAACAAAGGCTAACAGGGGAGCTAACAGGCTAACAGGGGAGCTAACAGGGAAGCTAACAGGGGAGACTAACAGGCTAACAGGGGAGCTAACAAAGGACAAACTCAACATACACTGTCTGTGCTGGCTGGGGTCGTCGACTGGTCGGGTCGTACTGTTATGGTTTGTAACCGACCCCAATCGCACAACACAAGACAGGTATGAGAGTAAGCCAAGAACAGGGCATTTATTGAATACAAACAAAAAGCGGCACTGTCCCTTTAAGGGAGAACACAAAATACTGGAAACAAGAATTAGGGAAAAATGTGGCACTGTGCCTTTAAGAGGCGAGCAGGCTAAGGGGCTAAGGCTAAAGGACAGGGCCAGGGCAAAGGACATGGCAGGAACAGGGGCACTGGAGAGGGGAACAGGGACAGAGGCCCGGGGAGGCGGGCTGGAGACAGGGACAGAGAAAACAGGGTTAAGGCCTTGGACAGGGCGAGGGCCAGAGCTGCTTACAGGGATGGCAGGGTTCAGACGACGGAGGCCTGGCAAGGAGATCCTCCCGTAGAGGATTAGGAAGCAATGCGCGTCTGGAGTGGGAACGCGTCTGGAGTAGGAGCGCGTCTGGAGTAGGAGCACGTCTGGAGTAGTAGCGCGCCGGCTAGAAGAGCGCGCCGGCTCGGGGGTCTGGAGTGGAGCGCGTCTGGGGTAGGAGCGCGTCTGGAGTAGTAGCGCGCCGGCTAGAAGAGGGCGCCGGCTCGGGGGTCTGGAGTGGAGCGCGTCTGGAGAAGTAGCGCGTCTGGAGTAGTAGCGCGCCGGCTAGAAGAGCGCGCCGGCTCGGGGGTCTGGAGTGGAGCGCGTCTGGGGTAGGAGCGCGTCTGGAGTAGTAGCGCGCCGGCTAGAAGAGCGCACCAGCTCGGGGGTCTGGAGTGGAGCGCGTCTGGAGAAGAGCGCGCCGGCTCGGAGAGACGCATCCTCCCGTAGAGGATTAGGAAGCGATGCGCGTCTGGAGTAGTAGCGCGCCGGCTAGACGTCTGGAGTGGGCCGCGTCGGCTTGAAGAGCGCGCATCCCCCCGTAGGATAGGGAGCGATGTGCGTCTGGAGTAGTAGCGCGCCAGCTAGACGTCTGGAGTGGGGCGCGTCGGCTTGAAGAGCGCACATCCCCCCGTAGGATAGGGAGCGATGTGCGTCTGGAGTAGTAGCGCGCCAGCTAGACGTCTGGAGTGGGGCGCGTCGGCTTGAAGAGCGCGCATCCCCCCGTAGGATAGGGAGCGATGTGCGTCTGGAGTAGTAGCGCGCCAGCTAGACGTCTGGAGTGGGGCGCGTCGGCTTGAAGAGCGCGCATGCTCGGGGTCTGGAGACAGGTGGCGATGGCTGGCACCTCGTCTCACGCTGGAGAAGAACCAGCATACAGAATACAGATACAGAAACTCCCGTAGGAGCCTACAGATAGAGAACGACCCGACGAGGACTGGAGGGAAAATCCAGGTATTTAAAGCCCTCTGGGGCGCTAATTAGAACACACATCAGGTGCGTGATGGTAATTGATACTTGACTTAGAAGTGTGTGTTCGGCAAGGACCAATCAACACAGAATCCTCACAGTACCTTAAAGGAACGGAGCGAGGCAGGGAATGCAATAAATCAACAAAGTACCTTAAAGGAACGGAGCGAGTGGGTGGGCTGTTTGAAGAGCAGAGGAGAGTAAA
>NC_140166.1:184500960-184503460 GCF_963971535.1 Notolepis coatsorum | reverse complement strand
AACACTGTGACTGAAGATCCTTGACTATGTACAGACTCAGCGAGCACAGCCTAGCCATCGAGAAAGGCCGCCATAGGCAGACTGTGTGTGTTAGAAAGAGAGAGAGAGAGAGAGAGAGAGAGAGCATGTGTGTTTGTCATGTGTGTGTGTGTTAGAGAGAGAGCATGTATGAGAGATCCAAAAGGACAAAGATCAACACTTAAATCCAAGAGAGAGAGAGAGAGAGAGAGAGAGACACATTGGAAAGAAATTGAAATGCTATTTGGCCCTAAACAGAGAGTACACAGTGGCAGAATACCTGAGCACTGTGACTGAAGATCCTTGACTATGTACAGACTCAGCGAGCACAGCCTAGCCATCGAGAAAGGCCGCCATAGGCAGACTGTGTGTGTTAGAAAGAGAGAGAGAGAGAGAGAGCATGTGTGTTAGAGAGAGAGCATGTATGAGAGAGAGAGAGAGAGAGAGAGAGAGAGAGAGCATGTGTGTTTGTCATGTGTGTGTGTGTTAGAGAGAGAGCATGTATGAGAGATCCAAAAGGACAAAGATCAACACTTAAATCCAAAGAGAAGAGGGTCTATACCAGAGAAACCAAAGCAGCAAGGAGCCAATGGCCGACATCAGCTAAATAGGCTAGCCAGGTACTGTGACACCAGGCCACACACAGCTTTGGCCAACGGCCCAACGCTACCCAAGCTACACAAACGACCAAGACATTCACACACAGCACATGTCGTATCTCCAAATGTTGTGAAGTAGCATATGTTTTGCCTGGAAAAAAACATCGTTATTAACAAAACATTCGGGAGGGGAAGGAAGGAAGAGTGGGGTAATGTCATGACATTTTCATTATTCTTACCTGCACCAAGGAACGCAGGGCGAAAGGCCGCAACACAGGTCTCCACGTTGACGAAAGGCCTCTCGTTGTCGGGACAAAAATAAGCTATGGCCAGAGCCTTGTCATGGTGCAGGCCCGACTACATCTTCTGTCAAAGATGATGTCGTAGTCAGAGTGCCAGAACCCCCTGCTATTCTCACGGCTAATGTCAATGGTCGTAGCACAAGCTAACAGCTAACTCAAGGCTAACTGATAGCATCAAACGAACGTTCCCAGCCGAGCGCAGCCGGCAGTTAACGTCGAAGCTAAACAGCTAACTGGCTAACAGTTAGCTCAACCAGGCTATCGCTAACCATTAGCTAACGCAGAAGCAAGCTATGCGGCTACATACAGGTGCTGACACCAGGCCATACACCGTTAGCTACTAGTAGTACTACAACAGCTAGTTGGCCAGTTTAGCTCCAGAGAGAGAGAGAGAGAGAGAGAAAGCGATGTCCACGGCGGGAATAGAATAGAGTTAATAGAATAGGTTAAAAACTCACCAAACGTCCAAGAGGATGGAGACAACCGCGTGGAGTTGACGAAGTTCATCTGCCAAACGACCATCCTCTTCATCTTGGCTGCATGTCTCTAGGTTAGCTAACGCTAGTTAGCCTTTAGCTAAGCTAGCTACTAGCGGACATCATCATGGCTATATCCCGACTGCATCATGACAAGGCTCCGGCCATTTGTCCCGCCTTTCGCCAACGTTCCTTGGTGACCGACCGACTGATAATGACCGACCTCTTCGAGTTGGCTGGCATAACTAAGCATAATAGTCAAAAGCTGCACGCGCGAAATAGTCAAACGCAGCTGACTCACGCCGGCGATGTAAGTAACCACTCCGCTCCCTTCGTTGAAACCAATAGTATGTCTGCTGCAGAGCCCCATAGCTCCCTTCGTTGAAACCAATAGTATGTCACTGCAGACCCAGGAACAAGTCAGACACATTCTACAAACGTGTCTAATGTGAAATATATAAGCATATAAGCAAAACTAGATTTTAGGTCTGTGGTGAAAAAGGGCCTCGCGGGAAGGGGGGCCTCGCAAAAAAAAAAAAAAAATATTTTTTTTTTTTTTTTTTTTTTTGCGAGGCCCCCCTTCCCGCGAGGCCCTGTGCGACCGCACTGCTCGCACACCCCCTGAGGCGGCCCTGGGGAGGGGAAACCCTTGCGAGCACGGGGAGAACATGCAAACTCCACACAGAAAGGCCCGGGAGATACCTCACCTGGGTACCTGGCAACGTGGCCTGGTCCCCAAGCGGGAATCGAACCCAGGACCGTCTATCTGTGAGGCGGCAGTGTTAACCACTGATAAAAGTGGTCCATTTACTATCAAATGTATTTCATCTGAGTGTTTTGCATCATGGCTTCTTCAGGTTCACTCAGCAATAGGTGGCCGTTGATTTTGGGCAGAACTTAGGAATAGTCTCAAATATTCTCCGCCCAGAAACCAGAACGCATCAGGATGCCTCCAAAGCCACGTGCCACTGGGTAGCTGTTAGCACCAGCCCTTTGTGTACACATGAAACTGTTATGCGCATAACAAGCGCACAGGTTACTAGAGGGTTTGATTTCTGTGTCAAACGTCATACGTCGTAATAAGAAATCTAAAATATTCAGGCGG
>NC_140166.1:184482557-184495760 GCF_963971535.1 Notolepis coatsorum | reverse complement strand
AAACGTGCAGCTAACAGCATTTTATTCAACGGGTCTATTTTTCATAGACTTGAGAGAGCTTTGAGGTCATATGGTGACGTTACTTCCAGAACCTACTTTCTGAGACCCATTTTATTCTTCCCAAGACCCACACATGGATCACAACCCATGCTTTGAACAAGGACACACAGTGTCATAGATGGGAAGCTAGCTTGTGAGTGAGTGAGTGAGTGAGTGAGTGAGTGAGTGAGTGAGTGAGTGAGTGAGTGAGTAAGTGAGTGAGTGAGTGAGTGAGTGAGTGAGTGAGTGAGTGAGTGAGTGAGTGAGTGAGTGAGTCAGTGAGTGAGTGAGTGAGTGAGTGAGTGAGTGAGTAACATTGCCTGTCTTACTTCATACATCTTACTTATACTTCATATCTAAAAAGACTGCTGTAGATCAATATAAAAAAACAACTAAAGATCTTCTCTTATTTCCTTCTCTTTCCATCCTCCCTCCCTCCCTCCCCCTCCTCCTCATCCTCCGCTCTCCTTTTTGAAGGTCATGGTTCAATAGGGCAGCATGTGTGTGATTCACTCCATCAGCTCCCAGCAGCTGGCCCAGGTCGACCCCACCGGTATCACACACACACACACACACACACACACACACACACACACACACACACACACACACACACACACACACACACACACACACACACACACACACACACACACACACACTTTTTCTTCAGCACACATAAACACACTTGACAGTCAAATGCATATGCTCAGCCCCTCCTCCCCCACAGTACATATTGCATTCCCCAGTCCCCATGCATTCATGAACGCACCAACATCATGTCTCAGTGAAAAATACATGAACTCTAACCTAAGGCGTGCAGAGATCATACCCCTCAACATAGGCACTGATTCCGTAGGACCAACGCCCCTGATCCTGATCCTATTCCTACGGGTCAGCCAAATGGCTAACTTAGCCTGCCCTATAAAGTTCAGTAAAACACTTACAGCCTTATTACGTAATGAATATGAGAGAGAGAGAGAGAGAGAGAGAGAGAGAGTGAGAGCAAGAGAGAGAGAGAGAGAGAGAGACTGAGAGAGAGACTGAGAGGAAGAGAGAGAGTTGATTGTTCTTCTGATCCTCTCCCACCGTTTGCCTGTCATTGTACATTAGAGTCACTGCTTGATATGAGACACATGGGAGGGCTGGTCAGCTACAACACAAAGAGGAAAACATATAGTTCTGCAGAGACGTCCAGCAGGGCTGTCCTCCTCTCCTCAGTGATGGGGCTGGGAGAACGACATGGACAAAGGCAGATAAAGTGGGGTGTTGACAGAATCTGGCTATGGGGCGACAATAATGTGGTCAAGAGGCATGGTTTCTATCTTTAGCCTTTGGCGTGGTTTATTATTATTCACATGGTAAGCAGCAGTACTAGAGTTCTCCTCTCTCTGAGAGGCAGGTGGGAAAGCGGTAGAGGGGGAGGAGACTGGTGGTAGCATGAGTGGCTCCGCCTAGAGCGCCCTCTAGTGGAAACAGTTATATATGCAGTTAGACAGTTACTTGCAATCCCACGACAACGCCTCTACTTCCTCAGGCGCCTAAGGAAGTTCCAAGTCAGTCAGAAGATCCTTAAGAACTTCTACTCATGTACAATAGAGAGCATCCTGACTGGCAACATCACCTCCTGGTTTGGGAATATCACTGCACAAGACCGAAGCAGACTACAAAGAGTGACACGTTCAGCCGAACACACAATTGGAGGGGGGCTCCCCACCCTCCAGAACATTTACAACAAGCGGTGCAGGGGCAAGGCTAAGAGAATCATTAAGGACTCCAGTCACCCGAACAACTGCCTCTTTGAACTGCTGCGGTCAGGCAAGCGATACCGGAGTCTCAAGGCGAGCACAGAAAGACTCAGAAGAAGCTTCTATCCCCAGGCCATCAGGCTGCTCAACGAACAATGAACACTACACAACAACCATCAAACGCACATAGCACACACATCCACACGCACACACTCACTTTAAACAAACACACTGTAGCACCCACTCCCCACACTTTATAGCACACACTCACTTAAACAAACACACTGTAGCACCCACTCCCCACACTTTATATTTATTGATAAAGGATTGCACTACAACTCGTACACCTTACTGTAAATTGTACCTAAATTGTACCTCATCCCATTCTGCTTGCACTATATAGTATTGTATATTAGTACACTGCATAGTATTGTATATTATATGGTAACTCAGTTACGTCTATTCTGCATCGAACATTGTACATATGTCTATACTGAACACTGTGACCTCATTTTCTACTTCTAATTTACATGCTATACTATGTTATTTGATACTTATCTTGTCTAGCACAGTCTCTGGAGCGTAACAGTAAGAAGCATTTTGTATGAAAGTATTCTGTACTTCTGTATGACAACTATTAAAGAAACTTGAAACAAACATAGAACCTCTAACTTTAACACTCCCACTTAGTGTTGTATAGCACACTGTATACCTTCTCCAAAAACAAGTTACAAAGAAAATAATACAATCCAGAACATCAAAAAGAATATGGCAGTCAATATTTACACACCAAACATGACCTCTGCAAATCTCTTCAATTTCAATTTGGAAACAGGTTTTCTCATAGTGTCTGCTACCATGTCGTCCGTTGGACAATAAATCAGTGTCATTCTTTCTTCTCTGATGACAGATCTGATGAAATGATATCCTAAATCGACATGTTACTGTTTGTGAACTCGGTTCCGTTGTTGGACCTCAAGCATCTTACGTTACCATACCATTTTGTATAAAAGTATTCTGTACTTCTGTATGACAACTATTAAAGAAACTTTAAACATAAGGGGCTACGTCTGCCAGGAATTTCTCCGTGGCCTGGAGTGTGTCACTCTTTGCTTTGAGAAAGTAAACAAACACATCTGTAAAAGACTGTACATATCTAAAGCCTCCTATGGACTCGTTGCTTACTGGACCGGCTAGATCCGTGTTAACTAGCGCAAGTGGTACCTTTACTTTTTCTGTGGGATTTCTGTTTCTCGATTGAGTAAACTTCCCCATTTTGCACACTACAAATTCTTTGTCAGGTCTATGCTTTTCACCTTCAATGTGCATGCCTTCTTTCACTGCTTGCAGTTTCAGTAAATCCTCGTAATTACAATGACCCATAATCTCATGCCATGTCTGAATATCGTGACTGACCGTCACGCTACACATATCATTATTATCATAACGCTTGTCGTTGTCATTACACTCTGTTTGCAGATAATACATTCTCTGGTACATCTTTAAGTTAAACCGTGTACCGTCAGGCTCTACAAGAAAATGTTTACCTTTATCAAAGAATACTTTGGCACCGTTTGCAGTAGCAGCTATTACAGAGAATAGTCCTTGTGGGAACGATGGTATGTAGAGAGCGTTCTTTAACGTCACTGTACGCCGGCGCCACCCACTGTCCGTGAGGCATACCTGTGCGTCTTGTGGTATAATATGTCCTCATGTAAATATGTTCCCCTTACCTGTGCCCCCCCCCCTCTCTGTGGAATCACCCCCCTCCCCTGTGTCCCCAAACCTGTACCCCCTCCCCCCCATCTGACCTATCAAATGGGACCACACACCCCCTTTGTTGAACTATAAAGGGCTCCTCCCGACCACAATCAAGAGGCTTCTTACCTGGGTAATTTCAGCTGATCACCTGGGGCGAGAGCCTCAGCCATTCTCTCTATGTATTCTATTTGTTTATGGAAAGGTTAATAAACCCTTGTTATTATCCAAGCCTCGGTTGACTGAGCACATTCTTCATCAGGATATCTACAAATATCCCACAATTGGCGTCTACGAACTTGTGACGGACTTTTTGCGTCCTCCCGGCATGCTGTATCGTTTCATCTATACAGAGAAAAGTGAGTATATAGACTGGTCGACCAAAAATTTATGGAAAGGAATTGAAACCTTCCCGCTTTTCTCTGTGCCAGGTGAATATTACAGAATGTTGTCAGATATTGAGATCATGGCTGGGTAAGAATAATGTGCATTAATATATCTGATCTGTATTGAGAATCGTTACCAGGGCGCGCGTGCACCTGGGTCCTTATCAGGCGGTTCTGAAAGGATGGGTTATATGTGCTAGTCCCAAAAGTTTAGGCACAAAGGTTGAAGTGCTATTCCTGGTCGAGTCGGAGCCGACCAAAAGCTAAGGCACACAGTACAGGTTGTTGGATTGCTACCCCCTAGTCTAGCTGATGCAGACTAAAAATATAGGCAACAAAAGAAGATACGTGAGCTTATTATGATGTGATATCCTTGAAAACGCTACTCTGTTAAAAACGTTCTGTGATTCCTTTGCAAAGAGGCGGGAAGTAGGACCGAGAAGCTGATGGAATCATAATTAGAAATTACCAGAGTAGCGTCATAATATTCATTGTTTCAACCTCAAACTAAGCTCACAATCTCTTCCATTCCTGAAAACGATGTATTTTGGATTAAATTAACCAATTGATCAATACAGATAGCGGGAAGATGATCACGCGATGTCCTAGTTAGTACATGATTACGCGATGTCCCGGGAGTACGTAAATGTACATTAAACGGGACATCAGTCGCGGAAAGTACATTAAACAGGACGTTAGTCGCGGGTTAAGAGGCCGAGAGTATGATTAAAAGGTATATATAATCTAATATATCGCTGGTAAATTTCGAAGTCAGGTTCGGTCGTTATGATTTTAATAACGATGTGTAGTTATATATCAAGGGTATAAATGCCTTGTCGCAACAGATGTTGGCCGACTAAACGTACAGCGATCCAATACAGTCAGATATACACACACGTTAACTTATATGTATTATTGTTGTTTTGTCTGTTTAAAGTCTTGTTTGTATTTGCGTGCGCCGAGCATTGAGAGACTATTACCGTTATATAGAGAATAACATTGAAGTTCAGGTAATAACATTGAAGTGCAGTTCACGCGACATATTAGGATAGTAATTTCCGGAACCGGCCCACGGGAACAACCATTTGGGGAAGTATAGTTTTATCGTTTCAGTTTGTTTACGTTTCACATATGCACAGGCGCGTTCATTCGGTAACAAAACGCTGGTTTAGGAATTCCAGGCTATTGAGAGCTCGTGGGAAAAATACTGTATGAATTGCAAAGCGTTATTTCCGAGGCGAATGAGAACGCACGAACGTCGCATGGAGCGATGACGTCACGCTATGCGCGCCGTGAAGTTATTATTTTATATTAAACTATCCATAAGCGAACGTAAAGTGTAATGTGCCCAAGGCCAAGGGTGCGTAAAATCCACGTGTAGTATATGTTTTATTTGTATATGTATGTGCGCGCTGCTATTGGAAAATGTTGAGTTGCGGTGGCGAGATGCGGGTTGCTGACGACACGTAACGGATCCAACGTCAACACAACAGCTGTCCCCGGTGAGTATGAAAATCATAAATATATAGATGCATTGATTGATTGAAAACTTTATTAACAGATTGCAGAATGGGTACAATACAGCACAGCTCAATACACAATTATTAAGGGGATGCAGACCAGAGAGAGACTTTAGTCTTGTTTACATCAGGGTCCCCCATTTTCAATTTATCAGGACATATTATGACATACATGACATACAGATAGTCAGTACTGCTACATCTGTACATTTATGACATACCAGATTTGCAAATTCAGTACTGGTTGTGATAAAAAAGGAGTCAAGAAAAGGGAGTCATTTGACGTAGAAACTGTACATACACAACTATCATCTCAGTTACAGTAAATTACAACTATCTCAGATCACTTGAGTGTTTATGTGCTTTAATTTACACATTATAAGTCACATAAAGCTAATTACAATGTCTGTTTCAGAATTATAATACATCTGTGGGCGTACCGGTCATACTGACCATGGGAGCTAAACAAACACTTCCGGTTCCCAGTATATGGCAGTACAGGAATTGTAGTCCACATAAAACAGCGTTAGATTAGACTTTATAAGCTTTCAATGTTGAAAACTTGGAACACAAACAACATAGATTATGTTTAAAAGTAAGATGTTTAGGTTATATTCACTTGAGTTAATGTGTTTATCTAAAGAACCAATGAAAGATAACTAGCCCTTTCCATTGTAAGACATTTTTAAACATGATTCAAAATGTGTGGTTCCACATTCATATGATGCTTGTGTACATATGCGATATGATTGATAAATGATAACACTATCATTACATCCTAGTACGGGATGGATGAGAAATAGCTGATGTTTTGTTAAGCTCACAGACAATCAAGGAGAACCCACTCAGATGGTCTTAGAAAAGAGTGGAAAATTAACATGTGTTTGTATTTACAGACAACCAAGAGATCTGGCTCTGGGTCAAGATGCAGAATGGGTGTAAACACATTGTATCACAAAAGTTGAAACTCCAGTGATTTGCATCTGAACACAGACAAGACACAAAGTGAGACCAGCTACAATCATTTAAATTGAGACCCCAAAGTAATCTACATTTGAACACTCAAACCAGCTGAGGACGATGTGGAGTGAAAGACAATGCAAATAGCCAGTCTGACCACACCTATAGAGACTCAACTTAGTATCTCCACTTAGTATAGTAGGAAGTATCGCTTTAGATGCAGATTTACACTTGGGAGACAAAGCAATGCAAATGCCTACACTCGTGACCCCAGACTTGATGAACTCACCTGGCGGTGGATGGCAACAGAGAACCACTTAATTAACATGAATTAGTTACAGATGATGAATTTGCAGTTATGAAAATCTACCTAACTCCCATACTAACAATAACTAACCAGTCGTTTTCATCATCTCTTTTCAAGAGGCACATGAATTAGAGAAGTGCCCGAGATGAAAGATTAATGATGAAAACAACTACTTACAATCCCCTCCTTCTATTCTCTGTTTATAACCAATAACATGCATGACTATTCCTTAGACTATTCTTTTAACAACTAATACATTTCCATGACTGCAAAATATCAACCACAAAATTGAAACACAATTATCTAAATGTACAAGGTATACACGTACATTGATCATTTAGCTGACACTGTATGACAGGACATCAAAAAAGGGCACAACTCTATCAGCTGAGTAACAATGTTCATCAAAGTGTTGAGAGCCACAGTGTAGGTTAGTTTTATTCGTGTTGAGTGCTACAGTGTAAGTTAGTTTATTAGGACAAATGCATGACAGTAAGGTTAGTTAGGGTTAGATGACAAAACGAATGATTGTTTTTCATGCAAAATTAACTGGCTGTCTAGATTTTATGTTTTTTTCCCCCTATGCCATGATGAGCCACACTGAGATGTGAAGAACGCCAGAGAAGTCGTGGCGAGGTAAGTATCCTGAGGTACAGCCAACGCATCCTGAGGTAAGATCAAATTAAAATTTGACATCACAGACTGAAGAAAAATAGCTATTTTATCTGATTCAAGACTTTGGCCATTCATTTACAATTTTATTTAAAGCCTAATGCTGTAAGATCTAGTTAGATACAATATCTGATAAGACTGTAGTGAATGTGACCTTCTTAACATAAAGAATCACTGCTAATGCAATTAGCTTGCATTTCCTATTTTCAATTAAATGATTTTATTTGCAATGAATTGAATTAATCCCAAAATGATTTTCCACTTTAGCAGAAAGGCGTTGAATCATTTATGTGAGGAGTTTTCTAAGGCAGTTTTTATCATCCTCAGATCACGAATTGGTGAGAGGACAGAACGAGGAACACAACCCAGCGACCTGAGCGACCCACGACAGCATACTACCACCAGAGACGCCGCCAAGGAGCTGCGGACACAACCAGAACGACGACAGCAAACGTGGGCGAACCGCCATCCAACCCAGCCCACAGACATCCCCAAGAAAGTGGAGCAGGGGACCACGAAGGAGACTGACCAAGGAGACACTGACGAAGAGGAGATCAACCTTTTGACGGCCTCCACCCCGGCACTGCAGACCACGACAGACCAAACCCATCACCTGCAAACGGGAACTGAAGTCCCCGACCATCAAGGTGGATTCCCATGACAAGATTGTCATCCGTGTGAGAGAGAGCGTCCTACTGACTAGCCACTACACCGGCGGGCCCTCGCCCTCCATCAAGTGGTACCGCAATGACAAGGAGAGGACAGCGAAACCAGCACAACACATTCAAAAACCTGTACCCCCTCGCCCCTCTAGTACCGCGATGACGAGGAACGGGGGGGACCAACCACCACACAGCACGTTCAAGAACGCCCTGACCACCATGTCTCTAGGCCTGATAGGGGCCAAGCGTGAGCACAGTGGCAGACATGTGATGGTGGTGGAGAACAACATAGGCTGCAGGAAAAGACCACTATAGTTGACTGCTACCGGTGACCCTTGACAAGGTACACAGGGAGCGGACGGCGACCTCCTGTAGGCCCCCTCTGAATGAACGACGACCAGTGAATGTTCCCGACTGCATCGTCAAGAAGAGACATCATCAGAGACCTGTGGAACAAGATACTTCTGAACACACATTGTCCACATTGTTATGTATGTATTGGCCCTGCCACACGACAGACCGAGAACAGATGATCAACACTTCACAGCAACTGTCAGATTCACAAACAAGAACTGTTTCACAGAGTTCATATGTATCTGGAAAATTATTGACTAGGAATATGATGAAATACAATCAGTAAGATTGCATTAACCAATTTTATAATGACAATGAGAAATGATCACAGAGTCACATTGCAAAATGGTATTGTTAAACAGGGCAGAACCAGTTGGATTGTTCCAAGACACCAAGTTTGTTTTGACCATTGATAGTATGCACCACAGAACAATGCATAACGATTATCATAATCACCTTTTATATTAACCACTAGGTTAACGGTTTTCAATTTTATTTTGACACATTAGCCACTAAGGTAATGTCTATTGTATGTATTTATTTAATTTTTATGTGTTACTGTTTGGCCCTGCCACACGACCGACAGAGAACACCTTGTCAACAACGACACAACATCATTCAGATTAATACCTTCACAAGCAGGAAACTTTTCACACAATTGTATGTATCTGCAAAACGATGAACTAGGGATGTGATGAAAAGAAATCAATGAGAAAGCATTAACAATGGTTAGTAATAATGAGCTAAAATGTATTGCTGAAGGAAGAAGTGACCACATGATCACATTACATCACATTTGAATTACTTAGGTTACAAAATTGTATTGTCAGACAAGAAAGAATCAGTTGTTTTATTCTCTCATAGAAGAGGACATGTAACGTTGTTTTGCACCTGTATGGTGAACCATTGATAGTATATGCACTAGAATTACATACAGAAGCGATGCATAAGACGTTTTATCTCCTCATTTATAGAGAAGAAATGGAGAAAATTGCCTGATTCTAAGTAAAGACCAACAAAACTGAGGCAATCACAGATGAAAGTGACACTCAAACTCAGGGTAAATACAACTGGATCCTAAGTAATTTCATCAAGAATCATCATAAAACGTGCAAAAATATATATATATATTTTTGAACAGTTTCCCATAATCAATCATGTTAGTTTTATTAACCACCAGGTTAACGGTTGTTAAAATGTTTTTGTACACATTAGCCTTATGTGTAAATCCTATTCCTAATAATTATGCACACAATTTTGTTTTTTCACCCTGTGCACTCTGACCACACAGACAGTGCATGTATTTAATTGGTTTATTACGATGCCTGTATGCACAACGATCACATTAGCTCCCCAGAGTCACGACATGAACGACTGAAGGTATGCCAAGATATTTGCACAGCAATAGCTTCTAATGATTATGTTAATTGTTGTTTGATATCAGAGATGAGGACCACTCATTGATATAGGTATTTTGAGCGATTAATAAAAGAAAAGGGTGACATCTATTCCCACATCTCTGATATCAAAATAACACAGACCGCAGTCCAGTCGATCATGTCATGAATCATGTATATAAATAATACTAGTTTAAATTATTAGGCCAACCAACAGAACACATTGGCCAACATTTTCATTATTTTAATTATTTTCAATTTTTTTCATTATCTGATAACCGATGGATTACATCGGTCCCCACTTTTACCTGTTCCAAACAATCCTGGTATATTATACATTAATCTCACCCACATTATAAGAAAGAAAAGTGAGTATTGTGGTATAATATGTCCTCATGTAAATATGTTCCCCTTACCTGTGCCCCCCCCCCTCTCTGTGGAATCACCCCCCTCCCCTGTGTCCCCAAACCTGTACCCCCTCCCCCCCATCTGACCTATCAAATGGGACCACACACCCCCTTTGTTGAACTATAAAGGGCTCCTCCCGACCACAATCAAGAGGCTTCTTACCTGGGTAATTTCAGCTGATCACCTGGGGCGAGAGCCTCAGCCATTCTCTCTATGTATTCTATCTGTTTATGGAAAGGTTAATAAACCCTTGTTATTATCCAAGCCTCGGTTGACTGAGCACATTCTTCATCAGGATATCTACAAATATCCCACAGTCTCCTCTCTCTTGCGCCAACCTGTAGGTGCGCTTCCCGTCTGCCAGCTCCATGCTGTGTCTCTCCAGGTGGAAAGTGTTGTCAAAGTTCTTGAACCGACTCCTGTCGTTGACGACGTGGGACGACGCACCTGTGTCCACGATCAGTCCCTTCCTCTGGGCCCGCTGCAGCTGCGCCGGCCTAGCGACGCACGCTGTCCACGCCCCGAAAGCGAAGTCTTCTTGTCCCGTTACTCTCCGGGCGTCGTCTCGATCCGTCTCACGTCGACCATCGCTGCCATCTTGTCCGCAGCCGCCGTCTCGTCCATGGCCGCCATCTTGTCCATGCGCGTATCGTGCGCTCTGGTCGTGTTTCTTCATGCACGCTCTGTCTGTGTGCCCCGTGGATTTGCAGAAGCTACACCAGACAGTCTTTGTGCAGTCGCCTCTCCGATGGCCTTTCTCTCCGCATCGCCAACACGCCAACGCCGCCGTGGGCCTGGTCTTCTCCCTTGGCGTCGCTCGGGCCTTCAGCACCCTCTCTCCCGCCTCTGCGGCGGCTGGGTGGGTATCTTCTGAGGCCTCGAAGTTTCGTAACTTGGCCTTGAACTTTCCCAGCGTCATGTCCGCTCATGTTACCAGGAGTGTGAACGGTTTGTACAGCTCCGGTAGTCCTCTCATCACCATCGCCATCATTAGCCCATCGCTTGGTGCTTCTCCTGCACTCTTCAATGCCGTCATGATCTGCTCAGCTCTGATGACGTATTCGGTCACAGTCTCGGTGTGCCCCTTCCTCAGTCCTGTTAGTGTTATGTAGAGGGCCACGACTCTGGGTCTTCCTTGCCCGATATAATGCTCTCTCAACACCCCCAGGCTTTCTCTGCCTTTGTCTTTAGTGTCGCGGAATATCAGCCCCAAGCTTGTGTCGTCGAGCAGTGGCGCTAACTCACAGTATGCGTCTGCATTACGCTTGTTGTCCAGGGCTTGTGCTTCCGCCGTCAGGTCTCCCGTGGGGGCCGTCAAGATCGTTGTCTTAAGTCCCACACCGTGCATGCAGAATAATCTGCGCTCTTCCCAGAGCTCGTAGTCCTCTGCCTTTGCATTGAATGAGGGCCACTTGCTCCTTCCCTTGGTCGCCATCCTCTTGGTTGATGGTAGGCGTAGCTTTAGCTCTTGTTGGCCTAGCGTCTAGCCACGCGGTGCTCCCGGCACTGACCTAGCCTATACTTCAGCTAAACTTGCTACCCTTATTATTTCGCCCCTGCGTGATCTGGGCCCATAACCTGTTGACAGAATCTGGCTATGGGGCGACAATAATGTGGTCAAGAGGCATGGTTTCTATCTTTAGCCTTTGGCATGGTTTATTAGGCAGGTGGGAAAGAGGTAGAGGGGGAGGAGACATCTCTTTATATACTCGCCACCTGGTGGTAGCATGAGTGGCTCCGCCTAGAGCGCCCTCTAGTGGAAACAATTATATATGCAGTTAGACAGTTACTTGCAATCCTACATAGAACCTCTATCTTTAACATGGGGAATGGTTCTAGGGTTCAGAGTGTGTGTGTGTCTGTGTGTGTGTGTGTGTGTGTGTGTGTGTGTGTGTGTGTGTGTGTGTGTGTGTGTGTGTGTGTGTGTGTGTGTGTGTGTGTGTGTGTGTGTGTGTGTGTGTGTGTGTGTGTGTGTGTGTGTGTGTGTGTGTGTGTGTGTGTGTGTGTGTGTGTGTGTGTGTGTGTGTGTGTGTGTGTGTGGTAGCCAGTACCTGGCTATTGTCCAGGATGTGTATCTGGTGTGTATCTACAGTGTGGGTCCTTATACTTTCGCCCTCACAGGTCGACCCTCAGAGTCATCAACTGCTCTGTGTGTGTGTCTCCCTCTCTCTCTTTCTCTCTCTCTCTCTCTCTCTCTCTCTCTCTCTCTCTCTCTCTCTCTCTCTCTCTCTCTCTCTCTCTCTCTCTCTCTCTCTATCCGAGGACTTGACATGGACCACACACATTGACAGTGTTGTGAAGAAGGCACGACAATGCCTCTACTTCCTCAGGCGCCTAAGGAAGTTCCAAGTCAGTCAGAAGATCCTTAAGAACTTCTACTCATGTACAATAGAGAGCATCTTGACTGGCAACATCACCTCCTGGTTTGGGAATAGCACTGCACAAGACCGAAGCAGACTACAAAGAGTGACACGTTCAGCCGAACGCACAATTGGAGGGGGGCCAATTTACAACAAGCGTTGCAAGGGCAAGGCTAAGAGAATCATTAAAGACTCCAGTCACCCGAACAACTGCCTCTTTGAACTGCTGCGGTCAGGCAAGCAATACCGGAGTCTCAAGGCGAGCACAGAAAGACTCAGAAGAAGCTTCTATCCCCAGGCCATCAGGCTGCTAAACGAACAATGAACACTACACAACAACAACCATCAAACGCACATAGCACAGACATCCACACGCACACACTCACTTTAAACAAACACACTGTAGCACCCACTCCACACACTTTATAGCACACACCCACTTTAAACAAACACACTGTAGCACCCACTCCCCACACTTTATATTTATTGATGAAGGATTGCACTACAACTCGTACACCTTACTGTAAATTGTACCTAAATTGTACCTCATCCCATTTCTGCTTTGCAATATATAGTACTGTACATTAGTACACTGCATAGTATATGGTAACTCAGTTACGTCTATTCCGCAT
>NC_140166.1:184465057-184480057 GCF_963971535.1 Notolepis coatsorum | reverse complement strand
GTATAATACAGTATACAGTATGTACAGTACAATACAGTAGATATCGTTTGAACTAATAGCCCTACATTTTCAAACTGTTCACAACTTGCTGGTTGCCTGTCTACACAGGCAATTCAAATTTACTGTGTACCAAATGCATTGATGTGCCTGAAGCAATATGTTGTGACTTGAAATTAAATGTGATTACTGTATCTTTCCCACCATGCTGACCTGTCTGTCTGTCTGTCTGTCTGTCTGTCTGTCTGTCTGTCTGTCTGTCTGTCTGTCTGTCTGTCTGTCTGTCTGTCTGTCTGTCTGTCTGTCTGTCTGTCTGCCGACTGCTCTACCTCCCGAGCGAGCCACTGTCACAAGTATAAGATGGTATTTTGGTTTGTGTGTCGGCCTGTCACATATTCAGCTACCCTTGAATCTGCAATATTGAATTACTGAACTGTATTTTTTATTTATTTTCAGAAAAACAACAACAGTGTTTTCCAACATTGGCTTTGCCAACATTTGACTCATAAAGACCAAATTTGGTAGAAAACCAATGTATATCAAGATAGACTGGCCTGATTGGATAATCAATAACCAATGGATTTAAGAAATGGTATGGATAATCAATAACCAATGGATTTGAGAAATTGTATGAATAATCAATACCCAATGGAGAAATGGTATGGATAATCAATACCTTTTTTTGTAATCACATTTTTATTTAAACTTTTTTTCAAAAACAAACACAACATTTACGACAACAATAACTACAATAATGACAAGACAACAAAAATAACAAAAATAACAAACAGACCCAATACCCTACAAATATAAATAAATACAAAATACAAAATATACCCAGTCCCCCCTCACTAATCTATCACCTAAACCCTGCCCTCCCCCTTTAGCTCTAACAACACTGCTCCCCCCCCCCCCTTCTAATCCATATTGTCAGCCCCATACGGCAGCCTCGCAAGTCATCCTCCAAGACCACTGTAAATGAGCCTCGGAAGTCAGTCACAAGTCATACGAGTGAGTCAGGTAAATGGGGACTAACAAGTGTTCTGACTGCCGAGGACACAGGCAATAAGCCAGGAAGATGCAGCAATGTGAGGAGAGTACAGTCAGGCAAAAATCTCAATTTAACAAAAAAGGGAACAACCTAGGCAACTACCGTATGAGGCCAATGACAATTGAAATTAAGGCAACACCAGCAATCTAAAAAACACAAAATACTAATATAGCCCCGGTACAACCGCATAAGCAAAACATAATTATAACTGTGGCCCACATCAAAAGTAGGTGTGCTAAAAGTGTGCTAAAACGGATAATCAATACCTGATGAACTTGAGAAAGTGTATGGATAATCAATACCTGATGAACTTGAAAAAGAGTATGGGTAATTGTTACGGTGGTGCCGCTTTGCTGGCATGATGTGGTGGAACTCAATTTGCAGTGTAGAACGGAGAGGTATACAGGATACAGGAGACGGCGTAGTGATGAATAATAAGGCTTTTACTTAAAACAGAAAACAACAAACACGACTGACAACAACGGTAACAATTAAACAATGAACCAGCAAGTGTCTGCTGGCCCACAACACCTAATATACAAACACTAATTAGAGACAGAGGGTAATTACAAACAGGACACAGGTGTGGTAGACAGAAACAACAGAACACAGATCACACTGGGAAAAACAATAACAATTGAACAAACTGAGACCAACAAGACTAAAACATATTTACAAAACACAGACAGGGGAACACAAGTCTAGCAAAGTGGAAACAACAACGACAACACAGACAATGAACATAATAAACATAAATGGCAGTAAATAATATTAATCAAGTGAGTGAGCTGATGCTAGATCTGCCACATCTGGATCAGCCCACCGGTTGGCAATGTTGTATTATGAAGGGGTGTATGGAAGGGGAGTTGAGACGGTCCGACACCTGGACCAGTCGAACCGGGAGAAGGGTTGCCGTCCGGTCCCGCAGGACCAGGGGAACCCTTACAGGTAATCAATACCTGATGAACTTGAGAAAGGGTATGGATAATCAATATCTGATGAACTTGAGAAAGGGTATGGATAATCAATACCTGATGAACTTGAGAAAGGGTATGGATAATCAATATCTGATGAACTTGAGAAAGCGTATGGATAATCAATACCTGATGAACTTGAGAAAGGGTATGGCCCAGCAGAAGAATTGCCACTTCCATTCCTGTTGGTGAATTTTTTGTTAAACTTAAAATTAAGTACATAATAGTTTATTAGATAACCCCACAACTGTTACTCAAATCATCACAAAACCTGGTATTGAATAAAGAGGGAACACGTGTAAATATATAAATAGATAGATCATGCATGGATATATTGCTTGGGTTGAAGCACAGACCAAGGCAGCAAGAAAGGGTTGGAATGAGTGGTTTCCTGTTGCCAAATAAATTAGTCACAGCTTTCAGAAATTGCATGATTTTTCAGTGTCTGTTTGTGTGTGTGTGTGTGTGTGTGTCTCTCTCTCTCTCCCCCCTTCTATCTCTCTCTCCCTCTCTCCTTCTCTCTCTCTCTCTCTCTCTCTCTCTCTCTCTCTCTCTCTCTCTCTCTCTCTCTCTCTCCTCCCTCCTTCTATCTCTCTCTCCCTCCCTCCCTCTCTCTCTCTCTCTCTCTCTCTCTCTCTCTCTCTCTCTCTCTCTCTCTCTCGCTCTCCCTCTCTGCTTTCTCTCTCTCTCTATATATATATCTGTCTCTTGCTCCCCTCTCGTTGTCTCTTCACCCCCACATTCAAACCACTGCCCTGATTGTGGATGAATTGAATCCAGACTGCAGGTGTCACGTTTCAGCAGAGAGCTGTTTTGAGAAGATGGGTTTCAGATAACCCCTCCTCCTCCCCAGGCTCCATTCTCCCCTGTACCCCAAACACATTAACACTGTCACTCTTCACCCCACAGTACCTTAAAACCCACTTCACCACATATGTACCCCCCAGGTCGTACCACTGAGAATGCAACATGCCCAGCCGCCAAGCTGCCTAGCCGCCTAGCCATATGCATGCACAGACAGTCATGCTGAGGCCCGCCTCTTCATATACAGTAGACCAGCGGTTCTCAAACTACGGGTCGCGACCCAAAGTGGGGTCATGGGTAGGTGACAGTGGTGCATTGGCAAGTAAAAAAATATATATATATTTGTTCTGGCAACATATTTTTGCTAAATATGCCTTGTTTTATATATGTGTATTGATAACATAATTGATAATAATCACAAGATACTGTACATTCAGACAGCGTTGGATCTAACTAAATGGATTTATATGGACACGCTTATGGAATGTTCAAGCCCGGACCACAAAGCTTCTCGAAGGGTTAAGCGCGACACGTGATGGTTCGTACCACAGCAAAACAAGTGAGTCTCTATAACAATATACTGTATACTGTTCTATAGTTACTGAAACTGATTGAATATGGCACCACCCCACCTAGAATAATTTTCACCAGCCGCCACTGCCCTGCAGTACGACCATTCCAGTGGAATTGTATTGCTGGGGAACAGCATGGGCACACGTTTATTTCCTGTCAGCTATTGATATTAGCAAACATTCCTGCAACAGGAAATAAACTTGGGCCCATTTAGAGTGTTTATGTTGTGAAGTTTGAAAAGGTCTGTAGAATCACATGGGGTAATATAAACACTCACACACACGCTCGCACACACACACACATGTGGGTCGACAGTGGCGCAGGAGGTAGCGCGGTCGTGTGGTAATCAGACGGTTCCCAGTTTGATTCCAACTCCTCCCGGCAGCGTGTCGAAGTGTCCTTGAGCAAGACACTTAACCCCTACCTGCTTCCGATGAGGAGGTCGGCACCTTGCCTCCGCCATTGGTGTGTGAATGTGTGAGTGAATGGGTGAATGTGAGGCATAACTTGTAAAGCACATTGGATAAAAGCACTATATAAATGCAGTCCATTTACACACGCACGCACGTACACACACACACACATTTTTTCCTGTAATTATTCATCTGTCACAATTGCTAAATTCTATATACCTTTATCTTCACTGCGTGTCTGAATTCTTGTTTGTTTTTTTACAACATGTATGGTGCTTTGTAAATGCATCCTTAAAACCTGTTAACCTGCAATGAGTCTCCTGGCCATTTTTGTTTTCGTTTTTGAGGACTGCATACTTTTTTTGCAAACCAAACCAACATACTTTATACTTATAGCACATGCATGAGCCTGGTCTCTTTTGAAAGATGACATTCTGAAGTTTCTGATTCCAGAAAGGAAATTCACTTTTAGTGCTAACAGAGTAACATAGGTCTGAACTTGAGTTGTAAAAAAACAAGTTACTCAAGTTTTTCTGTAGTAGTTAGTAGTCCAGAGGTAGTATTACATAATCCTTATGTAGTACATATCCAAATTTCATAAAAATCCATTCAGAAATGAGTGATTAGGAGTGATTTTGGTCAACTGTGTACAAAGAAAAACTCAGTTTTCTCATAGACTTCAATTCATTCGGCTGTTTTGCTCTTCCTGTTTTCGTGTTTCTTTGTGTTTTTAGTTTTTTTTATTTAGATCCCCATGTGGGGTATCATTGGAAAGCCACACTCATTGGTTACAACGATCCACAATCCTTTTCGAGATCGGATCTAGATTGACGGAACTACTGCAGCCTGAGTCGGGAGTGGTATTTTGCGCAATACCATGTACTTTGCACAAGCCTCAAATACCGGCTTGTAACTCGAGAACCACTGAACGGATTATGTCGGATTTTGTCGCTATCGACAGGCAACAAATAAGCCTTCAATTCGATATATATATTGTATTACAAAATATGCACAGCCGAGCCACTAGGGGTCGCCAATGTGCCGGTTGCAAAACGAAAAACTTCCCATATGAGGGATGTTGCAGCTTAATATCACCTCAAACAATACCACAGTAGTTGAGTCCATGTCTCTTTACTGTCTCATTAACAAACTCTCATCTGGAGATGATGATGATGGTGTCACCTCAAGCCCCCATGTCCAGAAAAGACAGAGCCGGACCTGAGCTCTCCAGCAAGACATAGAGACAAGCGGCGAGTATTCCAGGAGTTTAACCAGAGAGTTAGAATTCAGCACGAGAGCAACAACAGTAACCAACACATACAGTAAATATTATGTGGTAACATTGACTGTGTATTTCATAATCCATATGTCTATAATTAGAAAAACCATATGCAAAACACTGGTGTACTCTAAGGAGGGATATTAGCGTGACAGGAACTGTTTGAGCCCATATGAAACCCCCGCTGTTGTTGAAACTGTATTTAGACAGCCATTCCAAACCCCCACTCAAGCAATGGCTAATCTATAGAACAAACAACACCCCCTCTAGCAGAAGAGAGCTGGTCTGAAACAGAGGGCAGACCAGCCCATACTTGTTATGTACTTACAGAATGTTAGATGGAAACTAATTCATAAACAAGATCAAACTAATTAAACCATATTAGATAAAAGGTATTTGAATGCCATTTAGAAATGTCAAACTAATTATGAAGATAATAGTGTCATTTCACTCTTGTTGTAAACCATATAAGCTTTAAATCATAGTTGTAATACAAAGTGTCAGTCTGGTAAATGAGGGTTGGTGCTGGCTCTTGTGGACTATTTGGTATTAACCTAGAAGCAATGACTGTACTGGGTTAATGCTAGATAGTCCATAGATTCATTACACAAACCAAATAAGGCTTAATCACCAAAGCGTAGTCTGGTAAAATACATATCAAGTTATCGATTAATCAACAATTTGGTATTAAAATATAAGCAAAAGAGTAAAACTGTGATAATACTGGAAGAGTGTAATTCATAATACACTAGAGACTTGGTAAAATGTTTAAATAGGAAATGCCTCTGTTCAAATGAGAAGCCACAGCCCAAAAAAGGAGGGGGCCGCCATAGGACCCCTCTGGGGCCAAAAGCAGACCCCTCTGTTTACTGAAGGACAACACACCCCGAGGAGAGACAGGGGGGCGGGACGCCCCCCCAGAAGATCATCTGATTGGGACCCAAGGAACAGAGAAGACTCCATATATAGAATCAAGAAATCTAATTGGACCAAACGTATTATTGGAATGTGCTAGGATTGGTAGATATCAGAGTATAAATAAGGATGTATTGATGAGAGAGGGAGGCCAGCCAGATGCACCCATCCCCAGGGGGTCTTTCTGGTCTCCACCACTTCCACAGACTGCCCTCTTGCCGCGACGTGAGTAAACTGTATGGAATAATCACTGTTTGTGATATATAGAGTAAGATGCCTATCTTAGACCAGGTTTAACCATGTGGTGGCAAAAGTAAGGTAGTCTATTCCATTGATAAACATGACTAATTTTATGTGCAGACTTGTTTTGATGTGAGAGCCACCGTGAATGGGCTATGCTTATGTAAACCTCATCAAGCCTGTTGTACAATCATGTCTTATGAAAAATGATGAATAATTCCTGTATGTAACTGATGCATTTTCACCTTTGGGCCTCTCAGCAATAAATACATGAGTTTGAATTCAAACTCTGTGGTCTTGCCTGCACGTTTATTCCTTGCTGGCTATATTTGAAGTCAGATGAGGAGACCATTCTATCACTTATGATCTTTCCCTCCTTCCAGATAACAACCTCATTGTACTGTGATAATCCTTGGGGTATGTGCTTAGAATATACCACAATTATGTTTGTATGTGCTGCTAACGTTGCTTGTCTGAAATTACAGGAATTCAATTTCATTTCCTTTCAATTTCTTGAACATAATGGTTTCTGAAAATTCCCACCACCCTTCTGAGACTTTCACACACTTTTCACTTTTACTGTTGAGAAAGTGCAGAATTGTTTGACCTTTTCTAATTGTACTTTCTGTCCACCCCTGCACCGGGTGCATTTCTGTCCACCCCTGCGTTGGGTGCAGAGGGGCTGAGTCTCCTCTAAAGCACCTAACTAACTAACTCTCACAGTGTCCACTGGGCCGTGTCCCCCTGCCTCGCATCTGATCAGACACAGAGGGATTCCCTGTGGGTTTAACCCCTCCCCTCGTATGTCCCTCCCCTCTCCCCCGACTCTCTGTGGTTTCCTCTGCATAGTCTACTGCTGGTTTAACCCGTCGTATGCCCCTCCCCTCTCCCCCGACTCTCTGTGGTCTTCTCTGCCTTCATGCTGGTGGGGCTGTGAGCGCACTACATGACTCACACAAGTGTTGTGGCTGAGATGAGCTGCGGTCCGTTGATCTTTATGCTCTCCCTGATGGGAATCCATATGCGAAAGACCCTCAATAACGTCTTGTAACCACACGCACAGATACAAAATATACAAACACTAGTCTCTCGTTTATCCAGAAGTGAAACTAAAATGAAGTGAAGCCTCAACGGTAGTTTCGTTTGTTTAGAGATGTGGAGAAGTTAGTATAAATGTTAAGTATCAAAGGTTTGGAAATGCAAACATTGTATTGTGCTACATATTGTATGGGTTACCATACGGCGATGAATGAGTGGCCTATGTTGATGCAATAGCCCAATTTTTTTTATAATACAGTTCACTAGCCAAACGAAATGTAATGTATAAGCCCTATCGGAGGCAGAACTGGAGAACTACTAATGTCTGACCACTAAGTGTGTCTGACTCTGACCACCAAACCTGCAACGTATAGCGTAGGACATTTATCATGCCAGTATAGGGTACCTTGTGTATACTGTTTACTTTACTTTACTCATAGTATATATTCAGATTTTTTTATTTATTTATTTTTTTCTCCATTTTCCTCCGATTTTCTCCCATCCCAATGTTAGTCGTATGCCAATTCCCAATCCCCTTCCTGGTCGCTGCGCACTTACCCCCCATAGTCAGATCATCTGGGAGAGTGGAGGCTATCACGTGCTTCCTCCGACACACGTCCAGCCAATCAACCGCTTCTTTTCACCTGGCAGCGCGGATCCTCCCTGAGAGGGCGTAGCGTGTGGAAGGATCACACTATCCCACTCAGGTCCTATCCGCGCTTAGCAGGCGCCCCGACCGAACTGTAGGAGTCGCTGTTTACAACGACCCGGACCCACCCCACCAGCTTCTCCCACCCTCTAATACAGCCAATTGTATTAGTGTGAACGGCCAGCCAAGCTGGTGACAACCACGGAGCTGTGAGCTGGATTCGCTCCGGGGTTGGTGACGAACGCAATCTCCGCTACGCCACCTAACCGCCCCGTATATATTCAGATTCTAATTATTTATTGCCCATATTTATTGTAACATGTCATTTAACTGATATAGACCCTCATCTGCACCTTTTATTGCCTATATTTATGTCTTTCTACTAGGGGTGTAACGGTACACAAAATCCACGGTTCGGTACGTACCTCGGTTTTGAAGTCACTGTTCGGTATTATTTTCGGTACAGTGGGGGGGGGGGGGGGGGGAGAAAAAATAATCGCTTTTCATTTATCTATTTATTTATTTAACTGTATTAAACAATATAAAACTAATTGGCCATAATTTATTGAGCAAACTAATGCTTACTGCTGTAACCTACTAATATCACTTAAAGTAAATCTGAAGATTATTATATAGCAGATGCCTTGGACAACTGTAGCGTGTGCTTGTTTATACAGAGCTGGTGGTAATGGTATGACTTGCTGGCTGAAATACGGACGAGAGGGAACTAGGTAGCGGGGCTCTATTACTCTCTATGCTCTATGTGCTTAAACCCAGTGTTCTCGACAACGGAGTACGGTTGCAGATCTGCTGCTATAAACACACATATGGCGTTTGTTATTGCTTTGGCCCGGTCTGAATTAATAGCGAGATACTGCTTGAATGCCACGGGGAGCTGGGTTTGCTTCTTCCGTGTACCAGTGATATTCACATTCGGGTGATGCCGTTTCAAATGCGTGATAAAGTTTGCAATAAAGTTGAACAATGCCGGCACGTAGCCCCTTTCGTGACTGATGCAAGGCTTGCATCACAAGTGTGCATCACAGTCACGAAAGGGGCTAGCCGGCATGTAGCTTTAGTGCGATCCACCCGTCTTTGTCCATTACTGTGGTTAACTGGGAATCCGAAATGATCCCAAACGGGAGACTTGAATGTTGTAGGAGCATCTTCTAGCTCTGGCTTGTCAGTTAGTATTGACTCGCCATACGAAGGCTAATATGCTATGCTGAATTACAGCTCTCGTTCAGTGTAGCTGCGCGTTACGTGGGATGAACAAACAACATCCGGTTAGTTGTGCACGTTATATTAGGGCCGGGGGGATTTAAGTTCTGCAAAAAAAGGTTCTGTACCGTTGCAATCGTTCGGTGCACAGCGCGTACTGTACCGGAGGACCACATTGAGGCGGTACAGTACGTTTCCGCGTACCGTTACACCCCTACTTTCTACTATTACCATGCCCATACCTGTATCCCCCCCCCATGCTGCTATGATGCCTACATTTCCCCAAGGGGGTCAATAAAGGAATATCTTATCCTATCTCATCTTATCTTATCTTATCTTATCTTATCTTATCCTATCTTATCTAAACAAGTGTACATTTTCGGACTGCAGTAATCAACAGCCTTATTTCTGAGCCATGAACACACTTAAAGTGTGGCTTATTGTTTTCATCATGGTTATTCTTTACAGCTAACTCATCTATTGTTCACCACCTGAGAGGTGACAGTATCTCGTCTAAATGTCACTGTGTACAGGGGACCGCATGCTGAGGTGCTGCGCAGGTGCATCCTAATAGAAATGGCCTTGTTTTTCAATGTGTATATAATGTAAATATCGGTGGATGACAGCATCTGCTATTAGATCTCAGATGAGGAGGACAGTAGTTAGTGGTGTGTGCTTTCAAGTTAGACTGGGAAGCCACAGGCTAATAGGGCCATGGGCTGGGCTCCAAGGTCGTCGGCAAGTTGGTAACATCAACAACTGATAGCACTGGTGGGGGGAGGTTTGGTCAGAGAGCTATGGGGAGAAAAGGGACATTTGGTGTGTCAAAGACCAGACTGCCGTTGACATGGTATTGTGTCACTTAGTAACGAGAAAAGGGGGCGGGCCCCGTTGCTAGGGGAAAGACGTTATGAGATGTGAGTTCCTTCCGGGGTAAGTTAGAATAGGATTGATTGATTGAATTGATTGAAAACTTTATTTACAGATTGCAGAATGGGTACAGTACAGTACAGCTCAATACATACAATTGTTAAGGGGATGCAGACCAGAGAAAGACTTTCGTCTTGTTTACATCAGGGTTCCCCATTTTCAATTCATCGTAACATATATGACATACATGACATACAGATAGACAGTACTGCTACATCTATACATTTATGACATACCAGATTTGCAAATACAGTACTGTTTGTGATACAAAAAGAGTCCAGAAAAAAAGAGTATATACATTTGGTGTAGAAACTGTACATTGGATTGGGTAGGTGGGGGGGGGGACTGTACATTGGAGGTGGTTGGGTGGGTGGGGGGGGGGGTAGGAGTGGGGGGGGGGGGTGGGTAGGAGGGGTGGGTGGGGGACACTGTACAACTATACAAACAAAACTGTACATTGGAATATTGACAAGACCATACATGGTAATTTACTGTACATTGGAGGGGGTTGTGTTAGGACATTTACAGGGGCCAGTTTCGAATTGCAGTCTCCCGTAGGTGTTTTTTGAGAGTGTTTTTGAAAGTGGGTAGTGATTCACATTCCTTTACAGCTTTGGGTAGGGCGTTCCACATTGATGTGGCATAATTGCGAAACGTGTTTAGTCCCTTGTTTGAGCCAAATCTGGGTTTAACATGATTTGTGGAGCTCCCTCTGGTGTTGTGATCGTGGTATTCACTGACCTTTGGGAAGTATTTTGACATGTACATGGGTACCTTGGTCGTGTAGTGTATCTTGTAGACCAGGCCCATTGCAAGTTGCTGTACTCTGTCGTCTACTCTAAGCCATCCTAGGTTGTCAAAGTGGGCAGGGGTGAGGTGGGTTCTAGGAGTAAGGTCAAGCAGTAGTCTGACCAGTTTGTTTTGAGATGTTTGTAATTTTGTTTTTAGCGCCTTTGAGGTGCTTTGGTACCATGAGGTGCAAGCATAGTCGTAGTACCCTTGAATGTGTTATGGTTTGTAACCGACCCCAATCGCACAACACAAGACAGGTATGAGAGTAAGCCAAAACAGGGCAAATATTTATTATAGAACAAAAAGCGGCACAGTCCCTTTAAGGGAGAACACAAAAACACTAGAGACAAGGAAATCTGGAAAATGCGGCACTGTGCCTTTAAGAGGCGAACAGGCTAAGGGACTAAGGCTAAGGGCCAGGGCTAAGGACCAGGGCTAAGTGTCAGGGCCAGGACCAGGGGCACTGGAGAGGGGGACAGGGACAGAGGCCCGGAGAGGCGGGCTGGAGACAGGGACAGAGAACAGGGTTAAGGCCTTGGACAGGGCGAGGGCCAGAGCTGCTTACAGGGATGAGGACAGGGTTCCGACGGCGGAGGCCTGGCACGGGGACAGGGGCCCGACGGCGGAGGCCTGGCACGGGAACAGGGGCCCGACGGCGGAGGCCTGGCACGGGGACAGGGGCCCGACGGCGGGGGCCTGGCACGGGAACAGGGGCCCGACAGCGGGGCCTGGCACGGAGATCCTCCTCCTCCTCTTCGGATGCTGCAAACGGGCAGCGCAGAACAAAGGGGGTCCCAGGGGACCGGGATGGGAACACGCCGTCCTCCCGTGGAATACTAGGGAGCGACGACGAGCCTGGGTCCAAGGGGAACGGGATGGGCACACGCCGTCCTCCCGTGGAATACTAGGGAGCGACGACGAGCCTCACCCCCAGGAACGAGGATCACGAAGAGACGCCTTCCTCCCGTGGAATCGGGAGCGATGACGAGCCGGCTTGACGTCTGGAGTGGGAACACTGGAAAACCTCCCGTAGAGAATTAGAGAGCGAAGATGGTGTCCCACTCCAGGCAAACAGCGACAGGTGGTGATGGCTGGCACGTCGTCTCACGCCGGAGACGCGGCAGGTGATGGTAACGTACAGGATGGTAACGTACAGAACTCCATGAACACAGAGTGTACACAGATACAGATACAGAACGAACACAGAGTCCAGAACACAGAACGACCCGACAAGGACTGGAGGGGAGTCTGCAACCTATGTACTCTCCCGAGGTGATTGCAAACTCCCAACAGGTGCGTGAAGGTAGAGGATCAAGGATGTCCAAGGGTGGGGGCTGGTGAAGAGTAGAGGAGAGTAAATCATTGCAAGGGTGGGGGCTGGTGAAGAGTAGAGGAGAGTAGACAGGGAAAACACAGGAAAAAGGTCCAGGGACAGGCGAATCCTCACAGAATGAGTGCTCCTGCCAGAGTCTTCAGGGTATTCTTGTTTACCAGTGAGGAGATCCGGTACAAGAATCGAGTTCGTTGGTTGACTTTTTTTTATTACATTGGATGCCATTTTGTCACAGGAAAGATTTGCCTCTAGGATGGAACCCAGGTAGGTAATTTCTTCTTTCCTTGTGACAATATTGTCACCCACTGTAACTGAGAAGCCGTTGGTCTTGCTGAGTTTGTTATTTGAACCGAAGAGAATGGACTCTGTTTTGCCCATGTGTAATGATAGTTTGTTATCAGCGAGCCATATGCAGATTTTGCCTAGTTCTGAGCTGAGGGTTTTTTCAACCTGTAACTTGTTCTTGTCAGAGACCAGCAGGGCTGAGTCGTCCGCAAACAGGAACAAGTTGCAGTCACAAGCTGACGACATGTTATTTGCATAAATTAGGAACAGTAGCGGTCCTAGTATGCTTCCTTGTGGAACACCACAGCTCACTGTGAGGGGGGGGGGGGGGGATAGGGTACCGTTTACCTCCACCATCTGTTCTCTCCCCTCCAGGTAGGATTGCATCCAGCTCACTGATAGACTATCAAAACCAATTGCTTTTAGCTTGTCAATCAGAATGGTGTGATTGACAGTGTCGAAGGCCTTTTGTAGGTCCAGCATGAGAATTTGTTGTAGCCAGCCAGCTAGCGTTGATGCTATTCAATGCTATCAACATTATAATTTATTAACATAGCTAACACACATAATGTTAATATAATTACATGCATCATTGTTTACAATGAATGGGTGGGGCTAGTCAAAAGGACTGGACACAGGGACAAGTTAAACAGCAATCAATTAATTTAATACAACAGGTAGTTCGAGCTGCACTGTCTGGCCTACGACCGCACCACAGGGATATTATATTATATACGGCTTTGACGAGCTCTCTCTCTCCTGCCGATTAAAATCAGCAGCTCTTCCTCCTCATCATCGATTGTCTGTAGCTGCATTTGCACAACGGCGTCCATCCCTGCTGCTAACTTATCTAACATTAGCTAACGTTAAAACGAACCTAAACTAACGTTACAACTAAACTAAACTATCGAACTAACAAACATAACAAACAAACTAAATATAACTATATTACACTATATACTGTCACACTCCCAGGTCAGGTCAGACCTGGGAGAGAGAACGCCACAGCACTCCCAGGTCAGGTCAGACCTGGGAGAGAGAACAATACAGATATGATGTGAACATTGGTACCCTACCTGCTGACATTTGTCCTCTACCTCCTGACATTGGTGCCCTACCTCCCTCTAGTGGCCAGACTAGCCTGTTGGTACAGGCGGCCATCTTGTTTTGGTTCCAAGTTATTGAATTAGTGTCTAATTATTTATTATCTTGGGGCATCCCTGTCTGTGTGTTATGTATGATTATGTCTTCTGTGTTTAGGTTAGGTTATTCATAGTGTGTGTTTATTTTGGTATTATAGGTTTGCATGGCTGCTACCAGGTGTTGCTCGTCACAATTAGTCGGTGTATTTAAGTGTGGATTTGTCATCACCTCCCCGTGGCGTCATTGTCTCATGTACCCTCCTTGCTACCCTCACTCTTCCTCAAAGTCCTCAGTGTTCCCCTGCCCGTCGTGTCTCCTGTCGTCTTCCTTGCTTTGTTGTTTTGTATGGAGAAGTGTTTTGTAAGTAGTTCTAGTATTTTGTTTGTATTGCTTTGGATCTCAAGTAAACATCCATTTCTCAAGCTTCGCTCCTCGTCTCTGCCTCCGTTCCCTCTCTGCAATGTGTTCTCACCTTCATTTAGCAACCCCATCGTAACAATATACAAGAACACAAGCAAAAACAAAGCCGTTGCAGAAGTATAAATGCAGAGTGCTTGCAACATTGTTGCGTTGTCCATGTCGTGTCGCAGTTGCGTTGCGGTTGCTCGAGAATGTAGAGCCCTTTAGCTAGCGCAGGGCATGGGGTATTATTAGCTATTGCCCGGGACATGAGGCTTCATGCGGCGGTCAGATTTTAGCGTTTTAAAAAGCCCTTCTCAGCGTTTTCATTGGAGCGTTTTAAAAAGCCATCCTCAGCATTATCAATTGATGAGGGTGGCACATTCTGCCAAGCCTGCCCAGTTGTGCACAATTTAGTAGATAACACTGTGTTTTCCATAAAGTCAGAGATGGGGGATTTCCAGCCTAAAACATAATGAGACGTCTTTTACCACAATGCCTTCTGTTGTCCCCACCAATGTCAGCATTGCCAGATTTATACCATCACTGGATCACCATCCAGTTTTTGCCACTGACTGTCTGGCTGCAGTCTGGATGAATGACTTGGCCTGTGGGACACGGGGCTCTAGTTATACTGGGACACGGGTTCGTAGCTGGCTGAGGAGGACAGGGCTTTTAGTGTCAAGCTGTGAAAGTGATGGTGTCCTCTGTGAGAGAGGGTGTCCCGCTTGTTAATTAGGTCAGCAGAGCCCCCTCCTCCCTCCCCCCTCCAGGAGGAGAGGGCAGAGGCGACGCTGGAGAAACCCCTCCGCTAGATGAAAAGAAAACACTCGGGGTGCAGGTGAAGGGTGAAAATGTGTTTTATATTTTCTGCCTTTCCTCTTCTCTCTGGCCTTGTTTGATTCTGAGCTGGAAGGAAATAGCCTCCATGGAGCTCTTATAACACTTCTTTCTCTCTCTCTCC
>NC_140166.1:184454397-184459857 GCF_963971535.1 Notolepis coatsorum | reverse complement strand
ACCCCACCTGGGGATGGGCAAATCAGGGATCTAGGTGAAAAGTCACAAGCGAATACAGGAAGAGAAAAAAACGCAGAATGAATTGAAGTCAATGAGAAAATGGAAACCTGGAGAGCATTTTTTTACACAGTTTACCAAAATCGCTCCTAATCACTCATTTCTGAACGGATTTTGAAATTTGGACATGTACTACATAAGACTTCAGGCTATGGACCCAGGCTGTTTTCCAGCTTATGGATATACTATTTTTGGATATTGCAACTACTACAGAAAAACGTGAGTAACACGTTTTTCTACAACTCAAGTTCAGACCTATGTTACTCTATTTCGTTTATTGTATCAGAAACTTCAGAATGTTATCTTTCAAAAGAGACCAGGCTTATGCATGTGCTATAAATATAAAGTATAGTATTTTGGTTTGCAAAAAGAGTATGCAGTCCTCAAAAACGAAAACAAAAATGGCCACTTTCTGGGGCGCCTGTTAAGAGGTTAATGAATAAATGATCTGTGCTTTTCAGAGCCAGGAACACTGCCTAATGTATTGCCCATTTTGTATTACTCAAAGGTTAAGGAAATAATTACCAATGTTGGTGTGTGTGGTAGGGCTAGACTCACAATTCAGTTTAATACAAGGGAAGAAAGAGGTGCTGGAAATAAATAAATTAAAAGTAGATTTAAACTTGTTTCAACATGTTCCACATATTCAACAAGTCATATTGTTGAAAAGATACATAATATGTAAATGTTCAACTTCCCGTGCACAAAGTCTTTATGTTGCGATAGGCAACACAATTTCCAGCTACTGGGTTTCTCCGATTCATAACTGTGATTATTGTTGTCCATGTATCCATGTTTTATTCATGTTTGTGTATGTTTTTATTCATACACGCAGGTTTTATCCACACACACGTTAATGTTGTGATATATACTCACTGGGTTTTCTGCCTCTCCCTGCACTGTAGATTGTTTGTAATCGTTGTAATTTTTGTGTATTTTTAATTGTGCAAAGATAAAAATAAACTAAAAGCTGAACTAAGATAAATAATAATAATAATAATAATAATAATAATAATTATTATTATTATTATTATTATAATAATAATAATAATAATAATAATAATAATAATAATAATAATAATAATAATAATAATAATAATAATAATAATAATAATAATAATAATAATAATAATAATAATAATAATAATAATAATAATAATAATAATAATAATAATAATAATAATAATAATAATAATAATAATAATAATAATAATAATAATAATAATAATAATAATAATAATAATAATAATAATAATAATAATAATAATAATAATAATAATAATAATAAAATAATAATAATAATAATAATAATAATAATAATAATAATAATAATAATAATAATAATAATAATAATAATAATAATAATAATAATGATAATGATAATGATAATGATAATGATAATAATAATAATAATAATAATAATAATAATAATAATAATAATAATAATAATAATAATAATAATAATAATAATAATAATAATAATAATAATAATAATAATAATAATAATAATAATAATAATAATAATAATAATAATAATAATAATAAATACATAAATAAATACATACATACATGCATACATACATTCGTATGTCTGATTTTATTGTACATTTTATTGTGATTGTGATTGTAATTGTAATTAATTGTTGTACAGCGACCTTGAGTGCCTTGAAAGGCGCCTTATAAATAAAATGTATTATTATTATTATTATTATTACATACATACATAAATACATAAATACATACTTATGGGTACCTTATTATTAATGTTATTATTATTATTGTTGTTGTTGTTGTTGTTGTTGTTGTTGTTGTTGTTGTTGTTGTTATTATTATTATTATTCATAATAATAATAATAATAGATCAATACATTTATAAATTCATATTTACCCCACTGATAGACTATAACAATAAATGACAGATATGCAGTTGAGACAGGTGCTACTGTGAAATTCCAGTGAGATCTGTGATACAGGCCGCTGACTGGCCGTTACCGTAAGTAGTAAGTGGGTGTGTAGCGACAGTGTGCATTGCATGATTGCATGGTTGGCTGAGTGTAGTATTATAGTTCCCCTCATGAGAAAGAAAGAAATAAAGAGAGAATCACGGAGGGGGGCTCTCCTCTCATCTCACACCACCACCAGCAGCTGTGTTTTTGTTTTCTTTCTCTAATTCTCTCTCTCTCTTCTCATTTTAGAAGAGGTGGTGACAGCAGGGTCTTTTCACCGTGGAGCCTGTTCTGTCTTCAGTCTCTCTGACTATTGTTCAGTTGGAGCCGACTTGTCAAACGCTCCAAATCCAGACTATCAATGTGAGGCTTCATACATTGTGTACAGTACAACAATACTCCACACTTCATACTCCACACTGTAGATAAAAAAGTCATATTGTGTGTGCGTGTGTGCGTGTGTGCGTGTGTGTGTGTGTCTGTGCGTGTGCGTGCGTGCGTGCGTGTGTGCGTGCGTGCGTGCGTGCGTGCGTGCGTGTGTGTGGTGTGTGTGTGTGTGTGTGTGTGTGTGATAGGCTGCCTGTAACATAGCAACCATTGTTTTGTACTAAACAACGATCGCTATGTGTGGATATATGAGAAATATATCAACAAAAACATAATCATTTGGTCTTATTTCTGGATCTTGTAAACACAGTAGAACAGTAATATCATGCTTTTCCAGTGTTTTACCTACCACAGCACAGAAATTAGGCCTTTTCTTTTGAAAGTGGTTACCAATGGTTACAGGCAGCCATACTGGAAGAAAGAGAACTACACAAACATTCCAAGCAAGGCCTCTATTGATCTTAAATCACTGGACAGATCTGACTGTCCAGTGCATTAGTGTAAAACCCACAGACAACTGGTGCATATCTGTTGGACACCTCACATACCCTCCCGCAGGCCTCTGGGGATCAGCTGTGGTCTGGCCTGGCTCCAGTGGGCCTCACCAGGAGCCAGGGAGTCTAGGCGGAGGGCATACCCAGGCTGTGATTCCCTTCCCGGGGCTCAGGTACACTCATCACCCTGGAATCACGGAGAAGCAGGAAGGTCACGTGTGGAATTATGAACGTAAATTGTAAACGAGTCACCATAAGTCACTTAACCTCCCTGACATTCCCTGGTCTTTGGTGGAAAGTCGGAGCTGCATGTAACTAAGCCGAGAAAGCTGTTGTGGTGAGGCCAGAAAAGCTTTCACCCTCTCCTTTCCACAGACGCTCTGCTCTTACGGAAAATACATGTGAAAAAATACATGTTATTAGCAGTTTTTCTGTCTGTCTTGGATTATGGAGATGTGTTTTATAGAAATGCTGCTCCTTCCACTCTGAAACCTCTAGACAAGGTCTATCATTACTGGTGGTGATATGGTAACTCACCACTGCATCCTGTATGATGGAGTGCAGGCTGGTCTTCTCTGGCAGAGAGTGCAGACTGAGCTTGGAAAGTCTTTTGTTTTAATGCCCTGGCTTCTAGGAATGATCTTCAGCTCCCGCTAAGAAGACCCCACTATCCTGTAGACAAAAACATGATTACAAATCTCACTGCTTCAGTTTTTTATTTAGATATTTCTTTCTTTTTTCATCTGTGTTTTGTCCTATATTATTTACATTATTTTACCTGTTTAATATGTTTGAATCTCGACAGCACTGTCTTTGTTCGAATGAATGAATGAATGAATGAATGAATGAATGAATGAATGAATGAATGAATGAATGAATGAATGAACGAATGAACGAATGAATAAATGAATGAATGAATGAATGAATGAATGGCTGGATGAATGAACGAATGAACGAATGGATGAATGACTTCTCTCTGATGTCATCATATCAGCATTTCCTATGTGCTTTCAGAACACTCAACTTGAGATGTATGCATTTATTCCATGTGTGCTAACATGATTTCACATCTGTCACTTTCATGGTAGGCTATGTGAAACTTTCCTTTTTACTAACATCAACCCCTTCACGTGAGCCACATGTAATATGTTTAAGCATTACATCACGCGCAGGAGTGGTTTGTGAACAATAAACCATGCCTAGGGGTGGTCGTTAGACCCCCCTAGGCATGGTTTATTGTTCACAAATCACGACTGCAAGTGGTGTAATGCTTTTATACAACTGCCACATTCATCCAACCTTATTGCTATACAATAAACACACATTAATCGAAGATTTATTGAAAAAACCATCCGCCAGAAAAAGTAGTTCCCACAACAACAAAAAAGACAATTTGCCTCCATGTGGAAGCAGCTCGGAAGTGCATCCAACCAACTAACACATCCAACTGTGTGTTATTGGAATGATTGAGAGAAGTTGCCTCATGTGGAAGCAGCTCGGAAGTGCATCCAACCAACTAACACATCCAACTGTGTGTTATTGGAATGATTGAGAGAAGTTGCCTCATGTGGAAGCAGCTCGGAAGTGCATCCAACGGATCCAACAAACTAACACATCCAACTGTGTGTTATTGGAATGATTGATTGAACATTTTATTACCAGATGCAGAATGGGTACAATACAGTACGGCTCAATACACACAATTGTTAAGGGTATGCAGACCTACTTTCTATAGAACTTCATTCTTAGATGCTTCTATAGAAAGTAGGTAAAACAAATTAAAAAGTTTTCTTTGCCCTATAGGAAAAAAAAAGTTTTCTTCGCCCTATTTTTTTATTTATTTCTTTAAACCTACTTTAGAGGGCCTAAACTTCACCAGTTGGAAACCAGGCGTACAGTAATAGCAATCAACCAATCAATCAATTCAATAGACCATGCTCACTTAAAACAGCGCAGCACTCAGCTGCTTCTCTCTCAGTCTGACTCTCCCCCGCCGTTGCAGACAGGAGTGTGTGTGCGTGTGCGTGTGCGTGTGTGTGTGTGTGTGTGTGTGTGTGTGTGTGTGTGTGTGTGTGTGAATGTGTATGTGTGTGTGTGTGTGTGTGTGTGTGTGTGTGTGTGTGTGTGTGTGTGTGTGTGTGTGTGTGTGTGTGTGTGTGTGTGTGTGTGTGGGGGTGTGTGGGGGTGGGTGGGTACGCCAGCGTCGGACAGTGTGAGAGTGAGCGCTGCAGTCAGGGGGAAGGAAGAATCAATCAATCAATCCGCGATTTTTCTTTTGTTCTACAATGACTCATGACCCATCAATTACATCATCCAACATTGTTTAAAGGACTAAGACATTCGCCGTGACAGAATCGCTTTATATTTAGTCGTTATGACGCTATCAACATATACATTTGTTAAATATTATTGTCCGCCATCTTGTTTTTCCCGACGGAGTGATCTGGCGGAGTGATGTGATTCGGTTGTGGGCGGGTCCTGGGACCAGGAGCGTGGATTGAGCCCTATACATACGTGTAAATGGACTGTTTCAGCCAATCAGAATCGAGAAATTTGCATGCCGTTGTATAAATAAT
>NC_140166.1:184431897-184449397 GCF_963971535.1 Notolepis coatsorum | reverse complement strand
ATGTACACCACGTGCACAGCACAATATAGTTCCACACAAACAGTGGTAAACAATGGCAACCTCCAACTCTATGGTCACTGGCAAATGACTCCATGAGGCGCCCAGACGTGTGTGTGCTGTCATCAGCTGTCACCCATTAGGCAATCAGCACTCTTCAGTGTAGGGACGGGCGGCACCTGACAAGAGAAAAAGAGACAGCATTAGCTATCATGCACACACACACACATCACATCCAAAACATAACACATTTACATATACTAACCTGATGTTCAGATGGTGTCATAAATACAGTAATAATGGTAATGACCAACCCACGTACCCATGTACGTCACAGGCCTACAAATAGCCGGTCTCCCCAAAAGGAAGGCCAAGCAGTTAGCCAGGTACTGCTCAGTATCAGCAATTATAGGAAACCGCTCAATTTGGAGGAGGCGCTGTTACCTTTACCCATGATTCTGCCGCCCATGCACCTTGTACCTGACTGTTCTTCATAATTTTCTGATTGCACTCGCATTGTTTATGTATGAGGCTTCCTTGTACTTCTGTTTATGTGGACATAAATAAACATCTCATGTGTGTGTGTGTGTGTGTGTGTGTGTGTGTGTGTGTGTGTGTGTGTGTGTGTGTGTGTGTGTGTGTGTGTGTGTGTGTGTGTGTGTGTGTGAGAGAGAGGGTCTGAGTGTGTGTGTGTGTGTGTGTGTGTGTGTGTGTGTGTGTGTGTGTGTGTGTGTGTGTGTGTGTGTGTGTGTGTGTGTGTGTGTGTGTGTGTGTGTGTGTGTGTGTGTGTGTGTGTGTGTGTGTGTGTGTGTGTGCTAGAGTGGATGTGCTAGAGTGGATGTGATTAGGGACCTGATGGAGTGTCGTCAGGAAGGAGATAGAGAGAGAGGGAGGCTTGGAAAGAAGGGGGGATGGAAAGAAGGAGGGATGGAAAGAGGGGTAATTGGCTGAGATAAAAAATGAGAGTCCTTGACCCATAGTTACCTCCAGGGATGGTTGATAGTATAAGACCCCCCCTCTCATCCCTCTGATGCTCCCCCGCTCATAAAGATCTTTAACTACAGAGATGGAGGTCAGGAGGGACGGCGGGAGGAGAGGAGAGGAGAGGCTAGGAGGAGTCACTTGGGCGTGGTAGTCTAAATGTGCATGTGTATGTGTGTGTGTGTGTGTGTGTGTGTGTGTGTGTGTGTGTGTGTGTGTGTGTGTGTGTGTGTGTGTGTGTGTTTGTCTCTGTGTGTGTGTGTGTGTGTGTGTGTGTGTGTGTGTGTGTGTATGTGTGTGTGTGTGTACAGTATGTATCTGTGCATATGTGTGTGTGTGTGTGTGGTGTGTGTGTGTGTGTGTGTGTGTGTGTGTGTGTGTGTGTGTGTGTGTGTGTGTGTGTGTGTGTGTGTGTGTGTGTGTGTGTGTGTGTGTGTGTGTGTGTGTGTGTGTGTGGCATATGCAGCAGGGTCTCAGCTGTCTTGCCCTCCATTAGTGTGTAATAGGACTGTCACTCTGGGCTTTTAGCTATGCTTGTTAGCATGGCAGACACCCAGCAAACCCTCCATCCCCCCTTCCTCCATCCCCACGCCCCAGACCCAATTCTACAGATGTCCATATTAGCCTTGCCCTCTCCACCCATAACACCACCCCCCCCCCCCCCACACACCCTCACCCTCTTCACCCTATTCACCACCTTTACCCAATCGACCTTCATTCAAGTCCCTATACTTCTGCATATACTGTACACTGAAAACATGCAGGCTGAGGCGTGCCCTTCCTCAACCATGGCACCTGTGGGAGACGGACACCAGACACAGACAGAGCTGCCTGCCTCTTTGCCTAGAGTCATAGCAGTCTTGCCAACACATATATGGCACAATGCCACAGCTTATTGGCCACAGTTGTTATTAAATGATAATCAATTACAATCACCTGCAGACGTGCCTGCGATGTCTGCCCTGCAATACTCTGCATTGTCGGAGTGCATTAACCACTACAACTATGCAGGCTCCATAATGTGATCTCTGATTGAGAGGGGAATCCCCCCCTCTCCTCTTTTTGTTCCAGGTATGAGTTCTGTGAGCCGAGTGGTGAGAGGTGGGTCCATTAATTACAGCACAGGACTGAGAACCTGGAGGCTCACTGACAACAGAAGAGCCCCATGGGATGTACAGCTTGCAGCATGTAACTCTCTGGACTGAAATCCTCATTGTTGACTTATGGCCAATGTGCTTGTGATGAACAATAGTGAAGGGAATGTCTGTCCATGTTTCTTTTCTTCACTAAACTGGTGACGGTTCAACGCCAACCAACATTACAGTCTTCAAACCTTACAACTTTACATTACAAATTTACTACATTACAGTCTTCTAATTGTACAACTTCAGTTTACAACTTTCAGTCTTCAAACCGTACAACTTTACATGGCAACTTTACAACTTTACAGTCTTCAAGCCATACAATTTTACATTACAACTTTACTATATTACAGTCTTCGAACTGTACAACTTCACATTACTACTTTATTACACTACAGTCTTCAAACCGTACAACTTTATATTACAACTTTATTACATTACAGTCTTCAAGCTGTACATTTTTTTATTACAACTTTACAACATTACAGTCTTCAAACCATACAACTTTACTTTACAACTTTAGAACTTTACAGTCTTCAAACCGCACAACTTTACATTACAACATTACTTCATCAGCAAGTTTATTTCTTTCACCAATCTGTCTTGAAATCGTGTATGTAGAAAATGTTCAGAGATATAGAACAGAACAGGAGCAAAGAGACAGAATGAAAGGAAAAAAAGGAAAAAGAGACCGTGAGAGGAATGTGGGGTCAGTGTGAGAAATCGAAAGACCCTTTGGAATATCACGTCTGATCTCTCAGTTGTGGTTTGTGTGTGACACGGCATGATGGAGTGGTACGCACACCCTTTGTTCTGCTCTCATGTAGATACTCCCCTTAGCAATACACACACACACACACACACACTATCTGAAAACACACAAAAACAAATACATTTTTAAAAACGTTTTCACCGACTCATAGAACTTTCTCAAGACTCGGATGGATAAGTGTATAAACGAAATAGAGGATAGAGGGAGGGTGCAGAGAGAGAAAGAGAGAGAGAGAGAGAGAGAGAGAGAGAGAGAGAGAGAGAGAGAGAGAGAGAGAGAGAGAGAGAGAGAGAGAGAGAGAGAGAGAGAGAGAGAGAAAGGAGTGGTTAGCTGTGAGGAGGTGCAGTGTGTCTTAAACTCTCAGCCATATGGCTGCAGCATGTGAGCCTGTTCTGGAGGTGATTTTTACTGCAGATTTTATAGCTTGGCGAGCTCTCGCTCTGCTCAAATGAGAGACTGCCTGCCTGCCTGCTCGCCTGCTTACTGCCATTAATTTGATGGAGAGGAATAAACATGAATAATGTCCTGAACTTTATTCTACATTAGGAATATTAAAAAATAAAAATAAAAAAAAGACAAATAAATACCCAAACCTTGAAAATAGATTAGGTGGCCTCTCTCTCCAGTTGTCCTCTCTTGCCCTCTTCTCTTCATCCTCCATCTCTCTCTCTCTCTCTCCTCTCTCTCTCTCTCTCTCTCCTCTCTCTCTCTCTCTCTCTCTCTCTCTCTCTCTCTTCTCTCTCTCTCTCTCTCTCTCTCTCTCTCTCTCTCTCTCTCTCTCTCTTCTACCCCTCCTCCATCTCTCTTAGCCTTTTAAACCAAGACTTGGAACATGTACAGTATAATTCATTCTTATCACCATGTTCAGTTTGGGAAATTGCATTCATATCTTTCCTTACCAGCAGAAAAACTGGGACAAGGAAAAAGTGAACGAACAACGCCCTCCTTCAACATCCACCTTTGAAGTGTCTTTTGAGCAAGGCACTCAATCCCCAGCTGTTCCAGTGGAGCTGCTCAGTGGCAGTAGAAGATTGTGGTTGTACCGGGCAGCTCCCAGTGTGTACCTCTACTGTACCAAATATATTGGTCCAAGCATTGGGCATATAGGGTACGGAAGCAGAAGCAATATGGCAGTGTGCATTATTTTTTGCTCAAAGACGAGGTGTGGCGGTGCATCTAAAGTGCACATGGCACAACGAGCGATACCATCACCCCATGATTACTGTTACCACCTCAGCTAATGTTAGATAAGTTACATAACATGACAAAAAACCTTTGCACTTCCACCATTGTGTGATACTGGAGAAACACAGGCTACTGAGCTTTGAACACCTTAGACAACTAGCAGACGTATGTATGGTCTACAAAATCATTAACAGGTTACACCTCCTCCACTGTGCGACTTTGTCCATCAGAGCTACAAGAACAGTGTCAGCACTTGATTGCGTTAAACCGTTCCGCTAGACTCAAGTTCAAGTTCAAGTTCTTTAATAGTTGTCATACAGAAGTACAGAATACTTTCATACAAAATGCTTCTTACTGTTACGCTCCAGAGACTGTGCTAGACAAGATAGTATCAAATAACATAATAACATAATATAGCATGAATTTAGAAGAAGAAAATGAGGTCACAGTTGTTCGGTATAGACATATGTACAATGTTCTGAGTTACCATATAATATACAATACACAATACTATGCAGTGTACTAATGTACAGTACTATCTAGTGCAAAGCAGAAATGGGATGAGGTACAATTTTAGGTACAATTTACAGTAAGGTGTACGAGTTGTAGTGCAATCCTTCATCCATAAATATAAAGTGTGGGGAGTGGGTGCTACAGTGTGTTTGTTTAAAGTGGGTGTGTGCTATAAAGTGTGTGTAGTGGGTGCTACAGTGTGTTTGTTTAAAGTGAGTGTGTGCGTGTGGATGTGTGTGCTATGTGTGTTTGGTGGTTGTTGTTGTGTAGTGTTCATTCATTGTTCGTTTAGCAGCCTGATGGCCTGGGGATAGAAGCTACTTCTGAGTCTTTCTGTGCTCGCCTTGAGACTCCTGTATCGCTTGCCTGACGGCAGCAGTTCAAAGAGGCAGTTGTTCGGGTGGCTCGAGTCCTTAATAATTCTCTTAGCCTTCCCCTTGCAACGCTTGTAGTAAATGTTCTGGAGGGTGGGGAGCCCCCCTCCAATTGTGCGTTCGGCTGCACGTGTCACTCTTTGTAGTCTGCTTTGGTCTTTTGCAGTGCTATTCCCAAACCAGGAGGTGATGTTGCCGGTCAAGATGCTCTCTATTGTACATGAGTAGAAGTTCTTAAGGATCTTCTGGCTGACTTGGAACTTCCTTAGGCGCCTGAGGAAGTAGAGGCGTTGTCGTGCCTTCTTCACCACACTGTTAATGTGTGTGGTCCATGTCAAGTCCTCGGATATGTAGGCTCCGAGGTACTTGAAGCTGTTGACTCTCTCAACCGGTGCCCCGTCGATGCTGAGGGGGCTGTAGTCCTTGACCCCCGACCTCCTGAAGTCCACAATCATCTCCTTTGTTTTGCTGACGTTCAGGGAGAGGCTGTTTTCCTGGCACCATCCCGCCAGGACCTTGACCTCTTCCAGGTAGGCCCTCTCGTCGTTGGCAGAGATCAGGCCCACCACCACTGTGTCGTCAGCAAATTTGACGATTGTATTGCTACTCCGCTGAGCCACACAGTCGTGTGTGTACAGGGAGTAGAGGAGGGGACTCAGAACACAGCCCTGGGGGGCCCCTATGTTGAGGGTGATGGATGAGGAGGTGCAGTTGCCTGCTCTCACCACCTGGGGTCTGCCAGTCAGGAAGTCCAAGACCCACTGGCAGAGGTCATAGCCCAAGCCCAGGTCCCTGAGCTTGGCTATGAGTATGGAGGGGACTATGGTATTGAATGCCGAGCTGTAGTCGATGAATAGCATTCTCACATAGTTCCCCTGCCTCTTGTCCAGGTGTGATGCTGCTGTGTGCAGCACATGGGATATGGCGTCCTCCGTGGACCTGTTGGGGCGGTATGCAAATTGCAGGGGGTCCATGTTGATGGGGAGGGAGGAGCAGATGTAGCCCTTTACTAGCTTCTCAAAGCACTTCATGGCTATGGAGGTGAGAGCTACAGGGCGGTAGTCGTTGAGGCAAGCAGGCTTGGATTTTTTGGGTACAGGGATAATAGTGGACTTCTTCAGGCAGGTGGGGATGACAGCCTGTTCTAAGGACAGGTTAAATATGTCAGTGAATACTGGGGCCAGTTGGTCGGCACAGACTTTTAGGACGCGGCCGGGGATGCCGTCCGGACCTGCTGCCTTCCTGATATTCACTTTTTTAAAGGTCCGCCTCACCTCATGCTCTGTTACCCTGAACACTGCGCCTCCATCAGCAGCCGACCCCCCCCCCCCCCCATTGCCGAGGCTTGTGAGCTGGTGTTGTTATTACCAGCATCAAACCTCGCATAGAAGGTATTGAGGTCGTTTGCTAAGGAGATGTCACTGTTCAGTTTGAGGGAGGCGCCTTTGTAGTCTGTCATCGTTTTGAGCCCCTGCCACATAGCTCTAGAGTCAGCTTGTTCAAACTGGAGTTCAATTTTATCCCTGTAGCGCCGTTTGGCCTCTGACACTGTCCTCCTTACGTTGTGTCGCGCCACCTTGTGGTCATTCATGTTGCCTGCCACTAGGCCGTCATTGTATGCTTTGGTGCGCTCTCTCAGAGCTTCACGGACGGATTTGTCTACCCAGGGTTTTTGATTTGGGTAAACTTTCATTTTGGTAGTGGGGATTGTTTCTTTCACCCTAGTACAGACATAGTCCAGCACTGTCTCCGTGTAGGCATCAATGTTATCTGTGTCGCGGAACACAATCCAGTCTGTGTTGTGAAACACTGACCGGATCGTATCCTCTGACGTCACATCCCATTTCTGCACCTCTCGCGAGACCACGGGAGTACTTTTAATTCTTTGTCTGTACTTTGGTGTAAGGAAAATGGATGCGTGATCTGACTTGCCAAAGCCACTATCAGAATGAGCCTTGTAGCCACCTTTAAATTGCGTGTAACAGTGATCTAGGATGTTACCGCCTCTGGTGTTGCAAGTCACATGCTGGTAGAAATCAGGCAATACCTTTCTCAGATTGGCGCTATTGAAATCTCCCAGTACTAAAATGGCGGCGTTAACGTTCGTCGCTTGTATACTATTTACCTCGTCGTGGAGTCTGGAGAGCGCGGCGTTGTTGTTGGCTTGCGGTGGAATATACACTCCGACCAGGACGATCGCCGTTAACTCCCTCGGGAGGAAGAAAGGACGACACTTGATGGTTATATATTCCAGTTCTGGGGAGCAGTGGTTGGATAATTCCTTCACATTCGTTGGATCACTCCAATTTTTGTTAAACATGAAGGCAATACCTCCACCACGTTGTTTACCGGACTCTGATTGTGTCCGATCCTTCCTATGGATAAAGAAGTGATCCGCTGGTTGAATCGCGTGATCTGGAACCTCCGGTGTTAGCCATGTTTCGGTGAAGCAAAGGACATTGCAGTCCCTAACGTCTCTTTGATATTGAATCCTTGCTCGGATGTCATCCAGTTTATTGTCTATTGATTGTACATTGGCTAGCAATATACTGGGAAGTGGTGTACGGTGTCGTCTGGATCTCAGCCTGTTTCGGATCCCAGCTCTCTTTCCTCGACGTCTTTTCCTGGGCTCTGGGAACAAAGGGTCCGGTCCCAGTCTCCGGAGGATCTCCTCAGGCCATTGATGTGGCTCGGAGAGCTGATCCAGCGAGTAATCCAGTTGGTAAGTTTCCCGTAATCCAATGTCTATGAGTGACTGACGGTCATATACATTAAATGCACCAACAGTTGGTACGCACAAAACTCTAAAAACTATAAATATTAACAAAAGTAAACACAGTCTCGACGGAGCGAACAGAGAGGCAGCCGAACGGGGCGGCGCCATCATCACAACTGTGTTTGGTCATCTTTTTCTGTAAGAGCAATAACTCAGTGGAACAGTCTGCCAGAAGAGATGAGGAGGTGCAGCTCAATTGTCACCTTCAAAGCTCACCTTAAAGGACAGTTGCTAGCTAGTCAATCCTGTTCCCACTTTTAATAGGGTACCCTTAAGGGGGGGGGGGGGTGCATGATGAGAAGTAGGGTCTTCTTTTAATATGTTATTGTATGTTTTTATTGTATTGTTTTACATTATAAGTTTTTATTGTATTGTTTTACATTGTATTTATTATGTATTGTATTGTTTTACATTGTATGTTTTTATTGTATTGTTTTATATTGTATGTACAAGGGACTGGAGGTGTAAAATAATCATGTTGATTTTTATCCTTAAGTCATTGCTAGGTAAGCTGCCCTTATATATCTCCAGACTTCTGTCCTTTTATACTTGCTTTTTTAATACCAGACGAGCAGCAAATGGGATGCTGTTAAATGTTCCTTTGATGCAGTCAGAGCTTGGTAAAGCTGCATTCTCCCACTATGCTCCCTTTTTATGGAATACGCTGCAAGTGAAACTTTGTCTACAGGCACTTCCTACTGTGAATGCTTTTAAAGGTATGCTACGATTAGCCCTTTATGAAACATGTAACTGTTTTACCTGATGCTATTGTTGATGTGATTATGCTCCTTGCCACTGCACAAATGACCCTCTGTATTTATATTTGAATTGTATGTTTTTTGTTTAATGCCCTGTTTTATGTTGAAACTTGTTGTGTGCTGTGTTGGTCAGGACTCCCTGGAAGAAGAGATCTTGTATCTCAATGGGACATTCCTGGATAAATAAAGGATAAATAAATAAAAAAAAAAAAAGCTACAATCTAGTGCAATGCATCTTTTCTCTTCGGAGACTAATGTTTTTTTTGTACGTTATCCCTGAAATAAACGTCTATAATAATAATGATAATAATAAATTACATGAATTACATAAATTACTACTGTTAGCATTGATAGCTAGCTAACACTAGCTAATGGCTACTATCAATACATTTTCAACGATTTCTCTTCAGATACCTCAGATACCTCGGTTGATTTGATTGGTCTGTCGACAAGAGCGTAACATTGACATTGGTGCGCTCAGAGGCTAAAGTTCAAAGTTCAACTTTCAACTGAGAGTGGCTGAAAAAGTGCTGCTTTAAAATGCGTAGTTTGGAGGAGACGTGTAACTGTGGCAACAAAACCATTGAAAACAATAGAAGAAAGGTGCAGGCACGTTCAAAAAGGCATCCAGGGCGGTCAGGTGGCGTAGCGGAGATTGCGTTCGTCACCAACACCGGAGACGCTGGATTCGCCTGTTCGAATCCAGCTCACAGCTCCGGCCTTGTCACCAGCTTGGCTGGCCGTTCACACTAATACAATTGGCTGTATTAGAGGGTGGGAAAGCTAGTGGGGTGGGTCCGGGTCGTTGTAAACAGCGACTCCTACAGTTCGGTCGGGGCGCCTGCTCAGCGCGGATAGGATCTAAGGGGGGTAGTGTGATCCTTCCACACGTTACACCCTCTCAGTGAGAGTCCGCGCTGCCAGGTAAAAAGAAGCGGTTGATTGGCTAGACGTGTGTCGGAGGAAGCACGTGATAGCCTCCACTCTCCCAGACCGACTGTGGGGGGTAAGTGCGCAGCGACCAGGAAGGGGATTGGGAATTGGCATAACGACTAACATTGGGATGGGAGAAAATCGGAGGAAAAAGGAGGGGGGAAAAGATAATAATAAAAAAAAAAAAGGCATCCAATGTGATCACAGCCTTATGCACTGGCCATTGGACATTATGCATTTAGGCATCCGTGAGCACCGCTTCTCATAGATTGATGAGATGGGGGGAAGTGGGGTCTTCGTGATGCGTTGGTCTATTTTCACTACCCTCTGCAGTGATTTCCTGTCCTTAACAGTGCAGTTGCCGTACCAGACTGAGATGCAGGTGGTGAGGATGCTCTCAATCGTACAGCGAGGTGTTGGTGGTCCAGGACAGATCCTCAGAGATGTGAATTATGCTGCCACTAGAGGAAAGGTCAAGATATCTTGTCAGTCTGGCCTGATGGTGGCACTAGGGAAAAGGTACTGGAATGACCCAGAATCAATAGGGTTGTTCCTCTAGGGGTCATGAATATTCACAGCAAATTGTAACGGGTCAGGAGATGCACTCATTTGAAAACTGAAAGTTTTGCCTGATGATGGCACTAGAGGAAAGGTCATGGGTTCACCATAAACACAAGTTACTACTTCTTGAGGTCATGAATGTGCACAGTAAATTGCATGGCTATCCTGCCATTACAACAGGTGCAGACAACATTAATTATGGGTCCACTTGATATAGCTGTACAGTAGTCAGCATTGACAGTGGTCAATAGCATTGTACATTTTGGCTCACTGGCACACCTAAATCAAGCGGCCCCATAATTAATGTTATTAGTTGCACCTGTTTTTGCCCTGCTTTCATGCGGCAAAATGGTGTGAAAAGGTTCTCTACAACAGGTTTCCAGCGTCAGTGCTTGGACTACTGTAACTTGTTAAAGCAAAATAAGCATTCTGGGGAAAATATAAGTAAACCTCAAGCATTCTTTGGGCATGGCTTTGCACCAAGGAAATACACTGTGAAAACACTAGGTGGCTAAACAAATAAGATAAGCAACAACTCCGGCATAACTCAAAACCAGACTAATCCACCATCATGCAAAGGAAACTATACATTTGAATTTGATTACCAAACTGTAAACATGCAAATCAAGCATGCGAACCCAAACAAACTAGTGTCCAGAGAAACGAGGAGAGAGGACAGCGCAGAGGCCTCCTGGGCTCCATAGACCAGGGGTTCCCAAACTTTTCAGGCCGGGACCCAGAAAATAAGGCGTCAGAGAGCCGCGGCCCAATGCACATCGTCAGGCTTTTTTTTTTTTTGCCAGGCGACCGATTTTTTAAGCCAAATATCACTTCAATCCTATTAAGTTAGTTCAAGTTAGTTATTCATTTATATGTGCTATTTATGAGAGGGCTAACTTGTTGCAAAATAATAATGATAATAATAATAGCCTCATTAAAATACTATTATTGCTTCGGTTGTTTTCAGCGTTTTATGTGCATAATCTGTTATTTAGTTTGAAATGTTCGTTGAAATAAGTAGATTTTTCGTTTTTGTTTATTTATTAAGTTAATATAAAAGCATATAGTCACATTTTAGAATACAATAGAATAGAATTTTTACGCACAGTTATTGTTATGTTTGAAGGCTCACGGTGTTCCATTAAGGATACCAATTGTACACCACAGATACCACAAATTCTTCTATGAAAGAAAGACATCTAGAGGTTTTGTATCAGATTTTTATCATCAATTACTAACATCCTCGTATGAAATCCTCCACCTAGACTCTGTCTGGAGGAGGGATATACCAGACCTGGAAATAGATTTTGATTGGCAAGAAGCCTGGGCAAATGTTCGACTTGCATCACGAAACCCGGACCATCAACAAATCAATCTTAACTATATTCATAGGACATACTTGACTCCTATAAGACTGAACAGAATGGGTCTTAAACAAGACTCCAAATGCTCCTTATGTACAAAGGGTACAAGGGACAAGGGTACATTTATGCACATGTACTGGGACTGTCCACCAGTTAAGATATTCTGGAAAGAAGTGACCCAGCAATTATCAAGTCTCTTAACTCTGAATATACCTGTACACCCCTCTGTATTACTGTTGAATGATGTTTTTGAGTGTGCAGTACCTATACAGCTAAAAAGATTGGTTTTATCTGGTATCACAGCGGCTAAAAAGCTGATAGCATCACGATGGTTTCAACCAGAAAAAATGTGCCGGAAGGTCTGGATTCTTACATATCTCGATGTGATTTATCTAGAAATATCCACAGCAAGAATTTTGGGTCTCAGTGAATCCAAAATTACAATGTGGTCAGAAGTGGTGGAGAGAATAAAAGCTAGCATATAATTGTAGTGTAGTGCCTGGTTAGGAGCGAATGATAATGGATGTATTATCCAAGGGGGGGCCCGGGGGGGGGGGAGCGAGCGAGAGCATATGTGTGTAGGTTATTAGATAGCAGGTATTAGGTGTATATCTTGTATAAGACATTTATTTAAAAATTGTGATTTAATTGGATGTGCACTGTTAATTAATGCTTGTATATCTAATTTTATGTTGTCATTTTTTTTTATATGTTTGTTTAAAAAAAATTAAAAAAAAAAGAAAATACTAAAAGAAAATGGAATAGAATTTTAGAATACAACTAGAAACACTGTCCTGGCCTGCTTCTAAGTTCAGTGACCTTAAAAAAAAAGAAAAAAAAAAGATTTTGGAAATCATCTCGCGGCCCTCCCGTGGCTGCTCGCGGCCCACCTTTGGGTCGCGACCCCGACTTTGGGAACCACTGCCATAGACTACAGGTGGAATCAGTTCAGCAGTCAGTGGTTCTTAAAGGAGAATGCCACCCAGACCTGAGGGCAGGGGTTCTCAAAGTCTGGATGACTGGGGGACAATTGATGGACCTTAGTTTGACCTTCGATCTTTGATCTTTGATCATCGATTTTCGATCACTGAAATTACTAGCTAGTAGGCAAGTAGGCATCTCGCAAGTCATACAGTCTAGCAAGCTATCAACAACCTGTCTTTCCTAACTTGTCATCCTAACTTGTTTACCGTAACCTGTCACCCCCAAAAGTGGCCTTTTTAGTTTTCATTTTTGAGGACTGCTTACTTTTTTTGCAACCCAAAACAACATACGTTATACTTATAGCACATGCATGAGCCTGGTCTCTTTTGAAAGATGACATTCTGAAGTTTCTGATTCCAGAAAGAAAATTCAATTTTAGTGCTAACGTAACATAGGTCTGAACTTGAGTTGTAGAAAAACTTGTTACTCAAGTTTTTCTGTAGTAGTTAGTAGTCCAGAGGTAGTATTTCCCCAGAAGGTGGTATGGCTTACAAATCCATACAGACCCATAGCCTGAAGCCTTATGTAGTAGATGTAGTAGATTTCATAAAGATCCATTCAAAAATGAGTGATTAGGAGTGATTTTGGTCAACTGTGTACAAAAGAAAAACTGAGTTTTCTCTTAGACTTCGATTCATTCGGCTGTTTTTCTCTTCCTGTTTTCGCTCGTTAGATCCCTGATTCATACATCCCCAGATGGGGTATAATTGGAAAGCCACACTCATTGGCTACAACCCCCAACAATCATTTTCAAGATCTGATCTAGATTGACGGAACTAGAGTCCCAAGAGTCGGGAGTGGTATTTTGCACAATACCGTGTACTTTGCACAAGCCTCAAATACCGGCATGTAACTCGAGAACCGCTGAACGGATTTTGTCGGATTTTATGGCTATCGACAGGCAACAAATAAGCCTTCAATTCGATATATATATATTGTATTACAAAATATGCACACCCGAGCCACTAGGGGTCGCCAAAGTGCCGGTGGGCAAATCATCCTAAAAACTTCGCACATGCAGGACGTTGCAGGTTAATGCAAAGTACTGTGTGATTTTGTTGGTTGGTTTGAAACTGTATTGGAAGTTGAAACAAATATAACGCATACATTTATACCTAACAGCTCATCAGGGGTCACCAGAAAGGATTCCATGGGCCGACATTGGCCAGCAGGCCACACTTTGAGAATGCCTACCTTAGAGCAATGGACTTAATTGACAATGGGACTGCATTTATCCAAAGCGTTTTACAGTTTATACCTCTCATTCACCCATTAATTCAGACATTCATACACCAACGGCAGAGGCAACCATGCAAGGTGCCAACCTGCTCATCAAAGTGTCTTTGATTGATTGATTGATTGATTGATTGGTTGATTGATTGATTGATTGATTGATTGATTATTGATTGATTGATTGATTGATTGATTGATTGATTGATTGAACATTTTATTAACAGATTGCAGAATGGGTACAATACAGTACGGCTCAATACACACAATTGTTAAGGGGATGCAGACCAGAGAAAGACTTTCGTCTTGTTTACATCAGGGTCCCCCATTTTCAATTCATCATAGTGAATCTTGCTCAAGGACACTTGCTCAAGGACACTTTGACACACTGCCGGGAGGAGCCGGAATCTAACCGGGAACCTTCCAATTACCAAACAGTCTCCCCCCAATAGGTACCAGCTAGTTTAATCTCATTCAGAACATTAGAACTTTACAACAGAAAGATTTCAGAACATTACAGACCTCTAGCACGTACTATTGACTTTTAAAAACGCTAAATTGCCGCAATTCAGTTTGGCAGACATGGGTGGTCCCAGCCGCCAAACGTGGTTAACTTTTGGACTTACGGTTTATGAGCTGCACGCGCTTTTAGCCGGGAAAAGTAATAATCCTCACAAATAGGATTATTTTTCACAATAGGGTTCCAGCATCGTCACTGCTTGAACCCCTAATTACAGGATTATGGAAAAGGTCCCAGTCTGTACAGAGGGGGAAGTGAATTAAAGTTATAGTCTCGGTTTTATGGGCTGTTCCAAAATAAATGAGCCTGGTTTAATATCAGCTCCAGTAGGGTCCTGTCATATGGTGTCCATTGCCTGGCTATTACAGTATAATCAACTATATCTACTGACATGATGAATCATTAAGTCTGATAATAACAGCCCTGATTACTGCACTGTACTGTAGTTTGAAGATATGCACATGCAGGCACACACGTGCATCTGTAAACACAAGTGAAAGCATACACACACACACACACACACACACACACACACACACACACACACACACACACACACACACACACACACACACACTCATTTTTGGATACTTAGTCGTGATTGCTCAGTTAAATTTGTGCAGGGTTTCCTTAAATAGCAGAGTAAGCATTTCCACTTTTATAAAGCTCTGTGAAACCACAGCATGGGAACCTGTCTTTGTGTGTATTCACACACATACATTACATCTGCCATGCTGCTAATTACTTTACATCTTTTCCCACAAACTTCATTTCATTTAGCTGTCATTTGTTGTTTGATTTGCCAAGCCATGTCTGAGGCATTTCTCTTTGCATTTGAACTGAGGATTCAAAGGAGATCAGGTTTCCCCTTGGGGAGTGTGTGTGTGTGTGTGTGTGTGTGTGTGTGTGTGTGTGTGTGTGTGTGTGTGTGTGTGTGTGTGTGTGTGTGTGTGTGTGTGTGTGTGTGTGTGTGTGTGTGTGTGTGTGTGTGTGTGTGTGTGTGTGTGTGTGTGGTGTGTGTGTGTGGCGCACGTGCGTGCGCGCGCGCGCGTGTGTGTGTGTGTGTGTGTGTGTGTGTGTGTGTGTGTGTGTGTGTGGTGTGTGTGTGTGGCGCACGTGCGTGCGCGCGCGCGCGTGTGTGTGTGTGTGTGTGTGTGTGTGTGTGTGTGTGTGTGTGTGTGTGTGTGTGTGTGTGTGTGTGAGGGGGGAGACGGCGACACACACATTTGTGGTTAGACAGATGCTTACCATACATCGGGGAGGGCACAGAAAGGGCAGGCTTTGCTGAAATACTGACAGCTTAAAAAGCCTCAGATAATCACACACACACAGGACATCACAGACATCACACATACATAGGATTCAAATATTGACAGTGGTTTGATATGCTTTACGGACATCTTATAAGGGTACAAAAAACATTGTCTCTCCACCAAACACACACACACACACATATCCCTCACCATTGAATCTGGTGTTTGTAGCTAGCTCTAGTGTTTCACGTCACCAGATGCTCTGGGGCTCACACATAAAGTTCCATTGATTTGGTGGTAACATATTGCTGGTCCACTGTACTGAGGTCATAGGTCGACACAGCCCTTCTTACAGATACCTTCCATTGAAGGGAGACAGATTGAACTCACTTTAATTTCCTCACATGGGTTTTCACAAGATGCTGTATTGGAGGGCTTACTGCCTCCCCTCACCTTATTATAGACTATAATCATTAGAGCATTCAGGCACATTCACACCAGTGACAGATGTAGAGGTGTTGACAGAATATGGCTATTTCTTATGTATTTTTAGCCCATTGACCATATTCACACGGCAGCCATTTTCCTGCAACTACTGGCCCAGTTAGAAAATTCATGAACTTGAACGTACATCGGTTTGTGATAGATTATTAGTTACTGGGTATGTCAAAGTACCTCATATTTGGTACCATTTTGCAGCTAACAACTAGGGCTTTCCAATGATATAAAATATGTGTATGATTATCATCATTATTATTGTTAATATTCTTCATATGTAGTTGCACTTGAACCTGAAATTGAACTTGAAGATAAAAATGAATTTTCAAGCACTTTCCTCACTTGGGAACAAAATTAGAGTGTATGGAATGTAGACAATATTGTTGGCAATATAGAACAGCTGACAGATTAGAAATAGCATCTATTGTTCAAAAGTTATGAATTAATTAATTAAACTAAATATAATTAAAATGTAATTAAAAGAAAATGTTTTGCATATTACAAATTATTCATAGAATAATTTAATGTGTGTGTTAAAAATGTTATTCAAACTTACCCCGTTCTCTTCCTCAAGCCTTGTCTTCCTCTATGCCCTCTGCCTCTCTGCACGCATCTTCCCTGGGGGAGGGGGTGGTCTGAAGCTCTGGGTCTTTGGCTAGCTTGTTGTTAGCCAGCGCTAGCATGGGAGCTAGCTCAGCTAATGCAGGCCTGCCGGCTGGAAGGTTCATCTCTGGGCATGCGGGCCGCAGCGACCTGGTCATACTCATCATCCTGGTCACACTCATCATCCGTTCTGAGCCGATAAAATGAAATATATTATATATAGAATATGACCCAGTAATGAATAAACTAAATACATCAATGTGGCTATTTGAAACATTGCATTCGCTAAATAAATATCAATAATCAATTGTCACTCGGGGCACAAGTGTGAAACAGCGTGAAACAAAAACAAAGGACTCTGCGCTGGGTATTTTTCCACTCAGCATTGGTAGTATAAAAACAAGCTTTTGAAGTGGAAAATATGACCAAATTCTCTGGAAAAACATCTCACAAACACTATAGACTGTCGGAAACTTAACCTCTTAACAGGCGCCCCCAAAATTGGCCATTTTAGTTTTCGTTTTTGAGGACTGCATACTTTTTTTGCAAACCAAAACACTATACTTTATACTTGAGCCTGGTCTCTTTTGAAAGATGACATTCTGAAGTTTCTGATACAATAAAGAGTTTTCACTTTTAGTGCTAATGAAATAGTGTAACATAGGACTGAACTTGAGTTGTAGAAAAACTTGTTTTTCTGTAGTAGTTAGTAGTCCAGAAGTAGTATTTACCCAGAAATTTGTATGGCTGAAACAACACCCTGGGTCCATAGCCTGAAGTCTTGTGTAGTACATGACCAAATTCCATTCAGAAATGAGTGATTAGGAGCAATTTTGGTAAACTGTGTAGTGTTCCTGGTTTTTATTTCCTCATAGACTTCAATTTATTTGGCAGTTTTTCTCTTCCTGTTTTCGCTCGTGACTTTTCACCTAGATCCCTAATTCTTACATCCCCAGTTGGGGTATCGTTGGAAAGCCACACTCATTGGCTACAACCCTGTCCAATAATTTTCGAGATCGCCAAATGATTGACGGAGCTAGAGCCCCGGGAGTTGTT
>NC_140166.1:184411897-184426897 GCF_963971535.1 Notolepis coatsorum | reverse complement strand
ATGTACCTTATATGTGACAAATAAAAACAAAACTTGAAACTTGAAACTACAGAGCATCTCTGGACCGAGCCAAAAAAGTTACTTATTTTGTATGTTTGATATTCTATATCATTTTGCTATAGTATATAGCCCTCAAAGGTTACTCAAAATGCTACCGGCAGGGCTTATATATGAAAAAATCTCCTAAACACTTGTGCTACTGCAACCACATTTGGTGGGCATGTGAAGATGGGGGCGACAGTGGCTCGTTAGGTAGAGCAGTCGTCTGGTTATCCAGAGGTTCCTGGTTCGATTCCCACTCCTCCTGGGCAGTGTGTCGAAGCATGGTTGCCTCTGCCATCGGTGAGTGAATGGGTAAAATGTGAGGAACAAATTGTAAAGTGCTTTGGATAAAAGCGCTATAAATGCAGCCATTTACCATTTAGATGATGTCTGAGTGAGGGTAGGTGGTGCTGTAGCAGCATCTTACCGTTTTTCTCAATTGCTTAAACACATTTCCTGATTGACTACCTCCTCAAAACCCTAAACACAAATCTCAAAACTCACACACAAAATGATAAATCCTTCTCTTGCAAAAGCACACTTTGCCCTCAAAACAGTGTTAACTCTTAATGTGTGGTGACATTGACTCTGGATTTCATAATCCATATGTCTATAATTAGAGAAACCATATGCAATACACTGGGGTGCTCTAAGGAACTGTTTTGAACCCAGATGAAACCCCAGCGGTTGTTGAAACTGTATTTAGAAGAACAGTTGGAGACACAAGGGGCAGGTCATAAAAGCCCCCTCAGGCTAAGATTGTTTACTCAACTGTATTTAGGACACAGCCATTCCAAACCCCCCACGAACAAGAAACACCTTCTAGGGTGTGACGGTTGAACCACAGAACAAGAGGCTAAATGAAGCTGATATGCCTCTGTGAAACAAGACCAATGTGTAAAACTGTTTGAATCCATACAATAATAGATTAGAGACCAGACACACAGGTCAAATAATGCCTTAAGTCTGTAGGAAACTAAACCATATCAATTTAGAAGGTAACTTACAAAGAAGATTTGAATACCATTTTAGGAATGTCAAACTGGTTAAGTAATAAAGCTATTTCACTCTGGTTGTAAAGCTTGCTAGAATCTAAAACCAAGGAACTATTAATTGTGATACTTTACATAGGAAATCTGGTATTAAAATATAGACAACGCCACATTGGTTTAATGCTGAATATAGATGTAACTCATTAAATTAAAACTACAAATTAGAAAAGGTTCTAGTGTTCAACTGCCAATTCATTCTCTCTTGGGAGGAGAAGATGCCAACTCATCAACATGCCACGCCCCCCCCCCCTGTTGCTGCAGGCAACCACACGACGAGGAGATGTTGGGGCAGACAGCCCCAACAGAAGACCGCCTGTTTTTAGATACTTGTGATTGGTTGAACCAGTTTAAAAATAGTGAGGTCATTTAGCCTATAAATATTGGATCAGTAAAGTTAGTTGGGAGGCCAGCCAGACGCACCCAACCATCCCCAGGGGGTCTGATGGTCTCCACCGCTGCCACAGACTATACTTTGCCACTACGTGAGTAAAACTGTATAGAATAATCACTGTTTGTGATAAATAGAAATGCCTATCTTAGACCAGGTTTAATCATGTGGTGGCAAAGAGTAAGATAGTCTATTCCATTGATAAACATGACTACTTTTATGTGCAAACTTGTCTTTGATGTGAAGAGCCACCGTGAATGGGCTATATGTGTTATGGTTTGTAAACGACCCCAATCGCACAACACAAGACAGGTATGAGAGTAAGCCAAAACAGGGCATTTATTCAATACAAACAAAAAGCGGCACTGTGCCTTTAAGAGGCGAGCAGGCTAAGGGGAAGGCACAGTGCCGCTTTTTGTTTGTATTGAATAAATGCCCTGTTTTGGCTTACTCTCATACCTGTCTTGTGTTGTGCGATTGGGGTCGGTTACAAACCATAACAGTACGACCCGACCCGTCGACGACCCCAGCCAGCACAGACAGTGTATGTTGAGTTTGCCCTTTTTAGTTCCCTCTAACCCACTCTAGCTCCCTCTAGCTCTCTTTAGTTTCCCCTGTTAGCCTGTTAGCTCCCCTGTTAGCCTCGTTAGTTTTCCCCACTGCTAGGACTGCCCCTTCAGCTAGCAAGGTCAGTTTCCCCGCTGCTAGGACTGCCCCTTCAGCTAGCAAGGTCAGTTTCCCCACTGCTAGGACTGCCCCTTCAGCTAGCAAGGTCAGTTTCCCCACTGCTAGGACTGCCCCTTCAGCTAGCAAGGTCAGTTTCCCCACTGCTAGGACTGCCCCTTCAGCTAGCAAGGTCAGTTTCCCCACTGCTAGGACTGCCCCTTCAGCTAGCAAGGTCAGTTTCCCCACTGCTAGGACTGCCCCTTCAGCTAGCAAGGTCAGTTTCCCCACTGCTAGGACTGCCCCTTCAGCTAGCAAGGTCAGTTTCCCCACTGCTAGGACTGCCCCTTCAGCTAGCAAGGTCAGTTTCCCCACTGCTAGGACTGCCCCTTCAGCTAGCAAGGTCAGTTTCCCCACTGCTAGGACTGCCCCTTCAGCTAGCAAGGTCAGTTTCCCCACTGCTAGGACTGCCCCTTCAGCTAGCAAGGTCAGTTTTCCCCACAGCTAGGACTGTCCTTCCAGCTAGCTTGTTCTCTCATGCTGTTCCAGCCCTGTCTGCTAGCCTAGCTCCGGCAGCTAGCGCAGCCTCTATGTTAGTGTAGCAGTACAGCTAGCATAGGCCCTGTAGCTAGCAGTGCCCTGGCAGCTTCCCTGTCCCTCTGCTAGCCCCACTTTAGGTGTAGCTTCCCCTGCTAGCATGGCCCAGTTTTTTTTTTGTTTGTTGCTTTGTCATGTCCCCTGCCCCGCTGTCTGTATTTTTGGGTCGCCCGGTGGCTCCCGTGGAGGGGGGGGTACTGTGAGGTTCGCCTGTTCCCTGGACCTTTAATTCCCTGTCCTCACCTCACCAGCCCCCACCCTCGCGATGTTTTACTCTCCTCTGCTCTTCGACAGCCCCCACCCTTGGACTACCTTTCACAGCTGTGATAAGTTATGATTAGCGCCCCAGAGGGCTTTAAATACCTGGACCTCCCCTCCAGTCCTCGTCGGGTCGTTCTGTATGCTGGTTCTTTGTTCTGGACTCTTTATCCTTTTCTGTGTTCAGTGTTCATGGAGTCCTGGACGTTACCATCACCTGCCGCGTCTCCGGCGTGAGACGAGGTGCCAGCCATCACCACCTGTCGCCGTTTGCCTGGAGTGGGACACCGTCTACGCTCTCTAATCCTCTACGGGAGGTTTTCCAGTGTCCCACTCCAGACCTCAAGCCGGCGCGCATCGCTTCCTATCCCACGGGAGGATGCGTCTCTTCAAGCCGGCGCGCTCCAACTCCAGACGCTCAAGCCGGCGCGCATCGCTTCCTATCCCACAGGAGGATGCGTCTCTTCAAGCCGGCGCGCTCCAACTCCAGACGCTCAAGCCGGCGCGCATCGCTTCCTATCCCACGGGAGGATGCGTCTCTTCAAGCCGGCGCACTCCTACTCCAGACGCTCAAGCCGGCGCGCATCGCTTCCTATCCCACGGGAGGATGCGTCTCTTCAAGCCGGCGCGCTCCTACTCCAGACGCTCAAGCCGGCGCGCATCGCTTCCTATCCCACGGGAGGATGCGTCTCTTCAAGCCGGCGCGCTCCAACTCCAGACGCTCAAGCCGGCGCGCATCGCTTCCTATCCCACAGGAGGATGCGTCTCTTCAAGCCGGCGCGCTCCAACTCCAGACGCTCAAGCCGGCGCGCATCGCTTCCTATCCCACGGGAGGATGCGTCTCTTCAAGCCGGCGCACTCCTACTCCAGACGCTCAAGCCGGCGCGCATCGCTTCCTATCCCACGGGAGGATGCGTCTCTTCAAGCCGGCGCGCTCCTACTCCAGACGCTCAAGCCGGCGCGCATCGCTTCCTATCCCACGGGAGGATGCGTCTCTTCATTTCCGAGGAGGATCTCCTTGCCAGGCCTCCGCCGTCTGAACCCTGCCATCCCTGTAAGCAGCTCTGGCCCTCGCCCTGTCCTAGGCCTTAACCCTGTTTCTCTGTCCCTGTCTCCAGCCCGCCTCCCCGGGCCTCTGTCCCTGTTCCCCCTCTCCATTGCCCCTGTTCCTGCCCTGACCTTTGCCCTGGCCCTGTCCCTTAGCCTTCCCCTTAGCCTGCTCGCCGCTTAAAGGCACAGTGCCACATTTTGCCCTATTTCTTTGTTTCAGTGTTTTTGTGTTCTCCCTTAAAGGGACAGTGCCGCTTTTTGTTTGTATTGAATAAATGCCCTGTTTTGGCTTACTCTCATACCTGTCTTGTGTTGTGCGATTGGGGTCGGTTACAAACCATAACAATATGATTATGTAAACCTCATCAATCCTTTTGTACAATCATGTCTTATGAAAAATGATGAATAATTCCTGTATGTAACTGATGCATTATCCACCTTTTGGCCTCTCGGCAAATAAATACATGAGTTTGAATTCGAACTCTGTGGTCTGGACTGCACGTTTATTCCTTGCTGGCTATATTGGAAGTCAGATGAGGAGACCAAATTCTATCACTTATGATCTTTTCCTCCTTCCAGATAACAACCTCATTGTACTGTGATTAATCTAATGTATTGTGATTAGAAATATACCACAATGTTTTTTTTTTCAAATGACAAACATCATATGAGTAGACATTCTAAGCATTGAACACTGGTGTGCAAAATGGAAAACACTATAGTATGAATGGAAAACACTATGAATGCTTTATCAGTAGAATTATGTGCAGTGTTACACTTTCACCTGTTGGATGTTTCAAGTTTCCATATAATGTTTTACGAATACTCAAATATAAAACAACACACAATATTTTACTGTATAATAACAGTGTATTTATTTACACAAAATGGGGAAGAAATTGTAAAGAGATAACAGAAAATAGGCAATAAACAAAACAACTACTGTAGTCTGCATCCTGCCCTCGGTCCCTGTCCTCTTCCTCCTCATCCACTGTCCTTCTCCTTGTCCTGCTCCTCCTTGTCCTCTTCCTCCTCCTCTTACTCCTCCTCCACCTTCCTCCTCCTTGTCCTGCTCCTCCTTGTCCTCTTCCTCCTCCTCCTCCTCCTCCTCCTCCTCCTCCTCCTCCTCCTCCTCCTTCCTCCTCCTTGCCCTGCTGCTCCTCGGCATCTTACTCCTCCTCTTACTCCTCCTCCTCTTCCTCCTCCTCCACATTTGTGTTGTGAAAAATGTGTGGTTTGGAATGGGAATCTGAGTCTAAAGCTGAAAATGTGTTTTTTGAAGTTTAGCAGAATTGGTTTAGCAGTTGGTAAATTAGTTGCAGGTTGTGCACGTTGTGTCTGATGTTCCAAATAATGTGTTTAAGCAATTGAGAAAAACTGTAAGTTCAAATAATGCTCTTGTCTGTCTTTCGCATATAATCCGGTCCACTTGACACTCGTGGGTATATAGCTGAGGTGTTGTGAGTGTAAATGCAGTGTTGAATGTGAAGTTTATTGGATGTGCGGTTCTCAGGAAAGCTGCAAGCAGAAATACAGCGGTTCTCGCTGCAAGCAGCACTTGTTCCAAACGGGCAAAGGTTTTCCATGGGCACAGGTTCCCAATGTTTTGAACGGGCACTGCTCTAGTTATTTTAACTATATGAACCTTGGGATTTACCTACTATAGTGTATATCATATATAATATACCATATAAATTTATGAATACCATAATATTTTTTTTTTTTATTTTTTTTATATTTTTCCCCCTCCTTTTTCCTCTTATGTTTTCCCTTATGTTTTTCTCCCCTCCCAATGTTAGTCGTTATGCCAATTCCCAATCCCCTTCCTGGTCGCTGCGCACCTACCCCCTACAGTCGGTCTGAGAGAGTGGAGGCTATCACATGCTTCCTCCAACACATGTGTAGCCAATCAACCGCTTCTTTTCACCTGGCAGCGCGGACTCTCACTGAGAGGGTGTAACTACCCCCCTTAGATCATTTCCTCGCTGAGCAGGCGCCCCGACCGAACTGTAGGAGTTGCTGTTTACAACGACCAGGACCCACCCACCGGCTTTCTCACCCTCTAACACTGCCAATTGTGTTAGTACGACGGCCGGCCAAGCCGGAAGCAACGCCGAGAGCTGGGCTCGATACCAGTATCTCCTGCGTTGGTGGCGAGCGCCTTGCCCACTGCGCCACCCAGCCTCCCTGAATACCATAATATTCTATATTATAAACTTATATGGGGACTTTTAGGTATCCCAGCCCCCGAAGGTCTCATTTTTGCTTGGCAGATTTGAGTTGATCACAAGCCACATTGGAATTATGAAAACCTCAACCTGAGCATGCAGCACATGTCAAATGCAAAGTAATTGAAGTTGCTAACCGTGGGTCTTTCTACACAACGTGCCAGTAATTCAAGCTGCTAACCGTGGGTCTTTCTACACAAGGTGCCAGTAATTCAAGCTGCTAACCGTGGGTCTTTCTACACAAGGTGCCAGTAATTCAAGCTGCTAACCGTGGGTCTTTCTACACAAGATGCCAGTAATTCAAGCTGCCAACCATGGGTCTTTCTACACAAGGTGCCAGTAATTCAAGCTGCTAACCATGGGTCTTTCTACACAAGGTGCCAGTAATTCAAGCTGCTAACCGTGGGTCTTTCTACACAAGGTGCCAGTAATTCAAGCTGCTAACCGTGGGTCTTTCTACACAAGGTGCCAGTAATTCAAGCTGCCAACCATGGGTCTTTCTACACAAGGTGCCAGTAATTCAAGCTGCTAACCGTGGGTCTTTCTACACAAGATGCCAGTAATTCAAGCTGCTAACCGTGGGTCTTTCTACACAAGGTGCCAGTAATTCAAGCTGCCAACCATGGGTCTTTCTACACAAGGTGCCCGTAATTCAAGCTGCTAACGTGGGTCTTTCTACACAAGGTGCCAGTAATTCAAGCTGCCAACCATGGGTCTTTCTACACAAGGTGCCAGTAATTCAAGCTGCTAACGTGGGTCTTTCTACACAAGGTGCCAGTAATTCAAGCTGCTAACCGTGGGTCTTTCTACACAAGGTGCCAGTAATTCAAGCTGCTAACGTGGGTCTTTCTACACAAGGTGCCAGTAATTCAAGCTGCTAACGTGGGTCTTTCTACACAAGGTGCCAGTAATTCAAGCTGCTAACGTGGGTCTTTCTACACAAGGTGCCAGTAATTCAAGCTGCCAACCATGGGTCTTTCTACACAAGGTGCCAGTAATTCAAGCTGCTAACCGTGGGTCTTTCTACACAAGGTGCCAGTAATTCAAGCTGCTAACCGTGGGTCTTTCTACACAAGGTGCCAGTAATTGAAGCTGCCAACCATGGGTCTTTCTACACAAGGTGCCAGTAATTCAAGCTGCTAACGTGGGTCTTTCTACACAAGGTGCCAGTAATTGAAGCTGCCAACCATGGGTCTTTCTACACAAGGTGCCAGTAATTCAAGCTGCTAACCAGGGTTCTTTCTACACAAGATGCCAGTAATTGAAGCTGCCAACCATGGGTCTTTCTACACAAGGTGCCAGTAATTGAAGCTGCTAACCGTGGGTCTTTCTACACAAGGTGCCAGTACTGCTCTAAATTAGCATTTGCTAACTTGGTACAGGCTAAGAATTGTTTCTGTTGTATTTAGGAGTCCCAAGAGAGTAGTAAACCACAGTGAATGAAATAAAACAAAGGGCTCTATTTAAACAGTGCTCTGTTTGCTGTTAAAATGTTAGAGTGCTGATATGTCGTTTCTTTCCCCCACTGCGTCCCGTTAATGGCATTTCTGACAAAGAAAGGCACACCTTTAAATTTCACAACATCCACCATACCCAGCCATGCCTTGTCTCCGAGCCCTGAGACGAGAAGACCTGACACCTGGGCACAAGCCAGCTGGTGCTCCGCTGAGAACCAGCGGTACAAAGCCTCACTGTGCTGGAGTGGCACTGGGAAACTGTTCACTGGCATGGTCTCTGAGACTTAAGTATTACTGGGCACCAGTTGAAAAGTCCTCTTTACCTCCATCCTTCTCTGTCTACTTCCTACTGGCATCTCCATGTCTTAGCCTACCTGTCTGTCTGTCTGTCTGTCTGTCTGTCTGTCTGTCTGTCTGTCTGTCTGTCTGTCTGTCTGTCTGTCTGTCTGTCTGTCTGTCTGTCTGTCTGTCTGTCTGTCTGTCTGTCTGTCTCTCAGTCTCTCTATCTTGGTCTGTCTCAGTCATCCTGTCTGTCTGTCTGTGTTCTCTGTCTCTGTCTCTGTCTCTCTCTCTCTCTCTCTCTCTCTCTCTCTCCCCCTCTCTCTCTCTCTCTCTCTCTCTCTCTCTCTCTCTCTCTCTCTCTCTCTCTCTCTCTCTCTCTCTCTCTCTCTCTCTCTATCATAAGTAGCCTATTTATCCTGGCAGCCAGTGTTGACGACCACTGCTAGTGGGCAAGAGGATTGTCACCTCAGAAATAGCTTGCCCTTTAGTGTGGCAGTCTATCAGGGTTATTTGGATCAGTAGAGAGAGAGAGTGAGTGAAAGAGAGAGAGAGAGAGAGAGAGAGAGAGAGAGAGAGAGAGAGAGGGAGAGAGAGAGAGAGAGAGAGAGAGAGAGAGAGAGAGAGAGAGAGAGAGAGAGAGAGAGAGAGAGAGACCAGGATGTATGTGTGAACCCCCTCTCTCAGTAGAATGACAGGGCTGTGATGTCATCAGTGTGAGGTGGCTGGGCTGAGATCAGGCGAGGTGTAACCTCATTCCCAGTTTTATCTCCTCCGTGAGATAAAGACTGGTAAAGCACTACGGCCGAAAGTGTGTATGGGGTAGAATTTCCGGTGTATGTACTTCCCCTGGAAGCTGCCTCCGAACGGACCAAACTTTTCCCGAATCCTGTCGGCAAACAAGCTACAACGTCCCGGTCATGTAGTAAATTCTTCAGGCAAAGCCGTTGCAGTGGCTTAAACAAGGAAATATTGTGCACTTCACATGTTTCTATAATTGTTTTGTCAAAACCGGAATGCGTGATAAAGGGGGAAAATAAGTAAGGGATAGGGCACCAGAGGGAGGGAGGAGAGGGAGTCAGGTGATGGGGGAGAAATCCCTACTGTGATCACAGTCCTATTCTGAGGTCTGGTCCTCCAGCTATACCATGCCAAGTCATCGGAATCCCCTACTAGCTCTGCAGTCTGCACGCTACGTATTACACCCTATAATAAGCTGTCTACCAACCCAGGCCGTGTACGCTGAAATATAAACACACACACACACACACACACACACACACACACACACACACACACACACACACACACACACCCTGCTTTATTAAATATACACACCACACTCTCCTTTGCACCCTTCACACAATTCCTTTAGATGTCAGTTGAATACACATTGAATTTGAGACCAGCAGACTTGCAGAGTTGCTTGTCCCAATTCAACAGTAAACGTACTGTATCTATGAAACCATCATTTAATTCTCTGGAATCAGTTTACGGTCAAACACATTTCTATTTTCCAAGAATACACCACGTGAATAAACCCTGATCTGCAGCCTTGGATGGCATTTGTAACATTCTTTTATTTATTTTTCACGTACCCAGGGTAGGTTATCTGAGCACGGATGCTCTTTTTCAGCAACACCCTGCTTCACACTCACACATTAACATACATTCACACATGGGAGCTGCCCAGTACATCCACAATCTGTTGGCCACTGAGCAACAAGCAACAGCAAGGTTTTCTTTGAGGGGGTTAAGTGCCTTGCTCAAGGTCACTTCAGTGGTTGGTATTGAGGGAGGGGAGAGCATTATTCATTCACTGGGAAAGTGGGCAGGACCTGCCGCTCTGGTTCGGGGGATTGAACCGGCGACCTTCCAGTCACAAGCCTGCGTCTCTAACCTTCAGGCCACTGCTGCCCTTCATATTTGTGAATGTGCACATTTGAATGCAACTTATTAAAGATGGTGTAGAGCAGAGAGCCAGAGAATGACTTGGACTGACGTACATTGGGATCTAATCTCTTTATCCCTTGGAGAGACCACAGTGCTTAAAAACATGACATCATAAAACAAAACACGTCAACAAGCAACAATACGGCTGCAACTTTCAAGAACTTTTCTACAGCTATAAATATCCAGATTTATTCATAAATCTGGATAAACAAATAGCTGACATTTCGGGGGGAATCCCCGCGCCTGCCACCTCTAACTCTAAGCTTGTTCCTAATCTCAGACTAAAGAGTTCATATGAGATTCACAGTGGGCTGCACAACGTCACAGATAAGATCTAACACCACAACCTTCCAATTTGCTCTATACTGTAATGTTCCTATGCCTCTGCTGCCTTACTGGAAACGTTGTATTTCACCCACGTGAGGATTATAATGTTGGGTTGTTGTTGCAGTGTTGATTAGAAGCACACAATAAGATTCCCGTTCTCTACTTTCCAATCCGGTGAACCGAGAAGGTCAGTCAGTGATCATTTAGTAGCAGCATCACCCGTTCTTTTCTGATTCTAGTTCAGCCCCTTCACCAGGCAGTGACTCACAATAACATCAGTGTACAGTACATGACGTCATACAGTAATTAATACTACATTTCAGTACGATTTAGGCCAACAGTTTAAAGGTGAAGAAATTCACACAGATAAAAACATATTTGAAGTTTTGTGTTTGCATCGTATATAATCGAATTAAGCAATAGCTCACGACAGGCCGTGGTATAACATATTATATTATGGTTATTTTATCACAGCTGCGGCGTTGTTCGGTGCAACGCAAAGCTCTAAATAGGCTAAATGACACAATAGAATTAATCATTTCAATTTAGAATGAATTTCAACACTCCAATGGGCTGCCCAGGAGCTTCAAGGTAATTCAAGCCCTGTTCATATTTGTCTCAGTGCAAGATCATTCATGATCCTGTGGTCCCTCATTGAAGGGCAGCTCCTGAACATTTTAATCCAAGCCTGAGGGTCATGGCTGGAACATTTCGCCACATTTTCAGCTTAAAGATTGTTGATAAACCTAACCGTTAACCCTTAACCTAACGCTAAACATCACGCCCCACCTTAACCTTTGTGTGATCATCGATTTTCTAAATTACAATGCATTTCAACTAAATGTGGATGCCGTCTAGCCATGACCCGGCCTGAGGCGGACAGCATCCCTGTCCAGTCTGATCTTCTATCTGCCCTCGGTGTGTTAGAGACAGGGGCTGAGTGACCTCAACATCACAGCCACTGGCTCCTTGGTCTGGGGTGTGAAGCCGGTGACCTTATGTCTAAAGGTGTCATCCCCTGTTTTTATATTCCACAGTTGAGAAATGTGGCACGTCGTTTGAAACTAAGACAGAATCGTTGTGACATCGCTGCCCCACTCCCTCCCCCTCCTCCTCTCGCTCTTCAGCTACACGTAAAAATAAACACATGTGGAGGCAGCGGACTCACCTTTCCTCCTCACCTAACCATACCTAAACAAACATGTGAGGGGAAGTGAGGGGTTAATAGGGCCAAGTTTAGGGAAAGGGGGATTGAGGGAGGTGTGGAGGTGGTTGGAGAGAGGGATAGAGGGACGAGTGGAGGGTGGGGGAGGCCCAGGGGAACTCATTATATTCAGACAGCGGAGACATTAACACGCACACACACACACACACACACGCACGCACGCACACACACACACACACGCACGCATGCACGCACACACACACACACACACACACACACACACACACACACACACACACACACAGACATACTATACACATGCATGCACCCGTTTCTTTAACACACACAAAGAGACTTATTACTACCCCTCTGTAACACATGCAGGCTTATTACTAAGCCCCCATTAACACGCACAGTTTAACACACATACCTATTGAAACCAGTAACCCAGAATACTGGGCTCTCACTGGTCCCCAGCAGGGTTCCACCCACAAGCTACACTATAACATATATAATAAGGTAACATGGAGGTAATATATGGCCGCTTTCTATCAGCTGCGTGTGTCGGTGTGAGAAGGAGGCAGGTTGTGTTTGTGTGAATAGTAATATGTGTTTCTGTGAGACGTGGGTAAGTAACTTTTCCTATAGGGGTTCTCAATGTTCTGATGACTGAGGGCCAATCTAGGGAACAAAAAAACGTATAAATGGAACGCAAAATAACGTACCTGCACTGATGACGTAAGGGCTCGCAAGTAATATGCAATAACATGCCTAGTTGCCATTAAACCAGTAGCCTAGCAAATGATAGTTTGATGAAGGTTGGTTGTATTGGTATCCAACTGTATTGGAACCGGACCACATATAATGCATGCATTTACGGACGCACTTTGAGAATGCCTGCTGTAGTGCTTAAGTTCACCCAAAATAAAAATGAAAACTTAGTTGTCCTCTTATACTGAGTGCTATCTATCCATCCAGATATTCTTGGTGTGATTTGCAGAGTTTGGGAGATATCTGCTAAATGTTACTCCAATACAATGGAGCTGAATATGGCACTCTGTTTGGCACCAACAACATACATTTGAAAAACTCAACAGCAAAGTGTCTCTTTCCGAAATCATGACGGCGTTAGTTGAGGTCATTTACGGACCTTGTTGTGAACATTTTCATTGAGAACTATTTTCTACCTACAGTAAGTAGTTGTTAACACTTTCAGTGCCACTCACAAGTTTTCTCGGGTTTCCGATAGTTATGTTGAAAGCCACTCACGAGATTTCTCGAATTTTTTATTTTTTTTAGCGATCTGAAATCATATTGCATCACGCGAGCCTACCCTAGTATACCCGAGCGCCGCCGGCGATCAGATGTGGAAAAAAGCGCCCCCTATCGTCTCCCAGATGACATAAGGGATTTTGGAATGGACTCAATGAAAATGGATGGGGAAATAAATCCTGTACTCCACATTTTCCAGTCCACTGATGCAGCCGGGGTTATCACAGTTCATTCTGGAGCCTCTGAGACCCGCGGAATCATGTACTGCACTGTACACACGTTGGATCCATACACTTATCGATTTTTTCGAATGGTGATCAGGAATTGGAATATACCAGTTGGATACCATCTGATGTCAGGGAAGGAATCTATGTTATCAGTGTTAGGATAATCAGACTCATTTTGATGAAGATATAAGCTGTTTTGTGAAATGGGCTCTATCGGTTTCACTGTAAAGATCCAAGAGGAAATGAACACGGCGATTATCCGTGCGCGGCTCTAATGTGCGTGCATGCACGTATAATATTGATCATCTAGCGTTTATTTGAAAACGATTCATAAATAGGCCGACAAATATCAACGTTCTGGAATATTCCAGTAAAAGACGATTATCATAGAATGGTCCAGAATGGACTGTTTTTTACCTCAAAACGGGTGCTTTTCAAAATGCTCTCAAACGGAAATGAAGCGATAAAAAACCAATCTGCCTTGACAGCACTGACTGGAAAAGGATTATTTGATAAGCGACGGGCAGATTAGACACATAGCCATAATTTAAAACATAGATTAGGCGATATTAAGCGTAACATTGGCGCCGATGGTGGCATTCAAGAGCTAACTCTGGCGCCACCTCGTGGCACTGAAAGTGTTAATAGTGAAGACTATTCATCATTAACAAATGTCTAATACAGTTAATTATTTGTTGACTTTTTCATCACCTGTTACAAATGTAGCTTTCGGATCCACCCTTCTTTGTGACATCAAACAGTGACAGAATTAGGACTGTAGATAAGTGCAATTTTATTAACATATAAAATGCATGTGCACACATAACATATAGTGTAACATGGGGGACACTATGACCCAGGAGTAGTATGCAGAGGGAGTTTCACGCGAGTGAGACTTCACGTTTGTTCTCATCAGTTTGAATGGAGGCTACATACACGTAAACATTAGCATAGTCAAGGAATTATTTTGTGCTGCCCCACGCTTTTAAGGTATGAGCAGGCTAAACACCTTTTTTGTTGGTAAATCTATTCCATCATTTCCGACCTACAACTTATTGTCCTATATTTTGTGTAGTAGACGTACTTGATGTGGTGGGCACTAATGTTACATTTGAATTATGTGTTTGTTCCTAATGTGTGCTCAGTATATTGCGGTATGTGATGATGACATGAGGGTAATAATTATTTGTATTTTCAGGCTGTATCGGCGCCTATACTTTTTAATTATTACCCTCATGTAGCATACATGATGTCTGCCCACATACTACATACATTAGCCAGCCAGCAACTGCATTAACAGGAATGAGGAAAGGTCCAACCACATCAATTACGTCTACTACACAAAATATAGGACAATAAGTTGTAGGTCGGAAATGATGGAATAGATTTACCAACAAAAAAAGGTGTTTAGCCTGCTCATACCTTAAAAGTGTGGGGCAGCCACAGCACAAAATAATTCCTTGTATGTAGCCTCCATTCAAACTGACGAGAACAAACGTGAAGTCTCACTCGCGTGAAACACCCTCTGCATACTACTCCTCCTGGGTCCTAGTGTCCCCCAGGTTACACTATATGTTATGTGTGCACATGTATTTTATATGTTAATAAAATTGCATTTATTTATAGTCCTAATTCTGTCACTGTTTGATGTCACAAAGAAGGGTGGATCCAAAAGCTACATTTGTAACAGGTGATGAAAAAGTCAACAAATGATTAACTGTATTAGATATTTGTTAATGATAAATAGTCTTCACTTTAGATTATGGCACACAATGCATCTGCAAATGATTTATAGATGTTTTATGAATGTTTTAACAAATAATTTGTTAAACATGAAAAGACAAGTCTGGGCATTGCTTCGTGTGTATTCATAAATGCCCACAAATAATAAACTATTAGACATTTGTTAATGATGAATAGTCTTCACTTTAGATTAGGGCACACAATAACATCTGCAAATGATTTATAGATCTTTTAAGAATGTTTTACAAATAATTTGTTGAACATGAACAAATAAATGGAGGTATAGTCATTTTTTCATA